>NW_024386149.1:0-25000 GCF_016835505.1 Polypterus senegalus | reverse complement strand
CACTAAGCCGCCGACAAGTAGGATACCTATGGCGCACGCAGGAAGGAGCCACACCCACCAACTCCAAGACCATTGGATACGACGACAACTCGCAGAGCCACGCCCACCAACTTGGGCGCGACGACACAGAAAGAACGGCATCATTTCTATTCGTCTGTCGTAGAGGCCTCATGTACCTCCGAGCCACCTTGACTGTTCATAGAGGCAGGTTTCTCGCAGAGGTGAGTCGCCATATGCAGCGTGTAAAACAGTTTGCGAGGGGTATCCCATGGCATCCTTAAAACAATCCTTACCAACTGAGGTTAAAACACAATGAAGTAAGCAGTCTTTAAAAACCCGAGTTTTCGGTTACGACACACAGCCGCGTGCACCATAGCAAACTGTTTTACACGCTACATACAGCAATTTGCATCCGCGACAAACATGCATCTTCTTCACTCACGGACAATTATATGTTGCTCTCTCCAGAGTTCCATCTTTTCATTCACTTTCTGTTATAACCTCAGACCCTCCCTTTTTAGGCAACTGTGTCTTTCCAGAAGTGTTCAACCATCAATAAATAATTAAGCGGCGTTTGTTATTGTTACCACTATTGTCTTGTATTTTGCTCTCTCCAGAGTTCCATCTTTTCATTCACTTACTGCTGTATTCTCACAACAACCCGTTTTAGACAACCGTGTCTTTCCAGAAGTGTTTAGCATTCAATACATAATTATGCATGATTGAGCGTGTGTCTTCCCGGAGCAGAGAGGCATGGGTAAGCCACTGAACCCCATTCGGGGTCCCACTGGTTGCGCCCCTACCCTTTGTGCACACCCCCCTCCCACCTCGCGACTACCGTGGTCGGGTGTCTTGGTGGATTATATATAGAAAAGCAGCCAACGACTCAAGTGACGAGTTGGAGGTGGGCACATGAGCGGGCAGTACATACTGAACGAGAATTCAGCAGACTAGCATGACAGACGGAGCTGAATCCACGCCGTGCACCCCCATCCCTCCGTCTGGCAAGAGAAGGCACGATTGCGATCCACCAGTTTTCAGTCACAGACTATTGTGTGTTGGTTTGTTCCGTGCATCATTACAATGTTGCTTTAATTGCTGATTTATTACATTACCGATTTTTCAAATGTTCATTTTCTCCCTGTGCTTGGCTAGTATATTTCATTTTCTTTCTTTAAAAGGGCAGTACAGGCAGTGATTTTCTGTTAAACACTAAATGAAAAGCAAGTGGTTCGCACAGACACACCGCTATCAAGTTTTTTTTTTTGTTTTTTTTTTAGCACTTCCACTTTCTCTGCACAACGCACAATGTTTACGTTTTACGCCACCTATTTTCTTTGCTGGATCCATAATGGGGCTATACAGCAGCAAATGATAAAAATGAGAAGGAATGCCTGTTAGCAGGTGCAAGCAAGACCCAACAACTGATTATTGACTACAGCGTCATCAAAACAAACTGCACCTCCAAAAAGCAATGGCGAGCCAGTGCGGTAAATTTGAAAATGTGCTTTGAAATCCATGCCGGAAATCTGAAGGTACCAGATTATCGATGGCTGAATTTTTGAATGTCAACCTGTACCAATAATCAATTTTACAAAACATTGTAAAAAATGTTACTACACTGTACTTGTATGATGAACAGAATGATCAATGACAGTTCTCGTTTCCCGATAACCATTAAACTTAACCATGAAAGAATAAGTAGTGAAGGGAACGAGAATCATGACTCAGACGAGCGTTACTTGCACATCCACTTCAAACTTCTAAACGAAAGAGGCAGAAGGCACCATGTATATGCTTAGATCTACGGAATCAATTCATTTGTGTTCAAGAATCGATTCTCAGGGTACACATAGGGGAAGTGTTTTAAAGAACAAAGTTTGTAAATCACTACTCTGAAGAAGCGTATGACCTACTAGGACTAAACATGCCATCAGTGACACTACGATCAAAAACTAATAAACTTACTATGTGGTCCACCTTCCTAAACTGACCTAGAAGCACTATAAAAATTCTGATAAAGGCATGCAGGCTGGTCATTTCACATTCACAAGCTTTCAAGCACCAAACTTACACAGGAGAAGGCTTACCAACCAAACCTGCAAGCTGGGCAGTCCAATATCTTAACTCAAGACACATGATGGCAAGTCCTAACAGTCTAGGGAAAGGCAACTTCCCCTCCTGGACTCTAACTGGCCAATCAGACAATGTCAAACTTACACTGAACAATGCAAACAGGCTGGATGGAAATGAAAAGTAAAATTACAAGTTGTCTGGATGAACAGATGAAGTATGGTGAACAGAGTGAAGATTTTGAATTCTCACAGTAATACTTCACTTGCTCATACACACACCTCAGGAGGAGCCTCTGGTTCAGGAGGAGGAGGTGGAGGTGGAGGAGGAGGAGGAGGGGTGGTGGGAGAAGCTATTTGGAAAGAAGAAGTACCTGTTAAAAAGCACAACAGCCAACACTACAAAGTGAATGACATATTCAGCTGTGTATGCAGGAATTTGGAAAAATATTTTTAATGACAAGCAAGAGTTGGCAAATACAATTTACTGCTACTATGCTAAAGATACAGCTGTCTGAAGGTTTTAGAATAAAGGATGCCATTGTTGCTCAAAATGTGTCAGTTTAGTTACACAGTTAGAGCTGGGAATAAGTAGAGACAAAGACCAGATGCCTTTGAGAACATCTCAAATACGATAAAATCTGTTCAAGTTTTTGTTGTCTGATGCAGAAATGCACTCTTGTGAATAGAATAACTTGTCTTTTTATGATTTACAAATCTCTTTTTTAGTTTAATACAGTTCTACATTATGTTATACTAACAAAGCCACTGCCACATTTTCTAAATGCATATTGTACTCAAATTCTGAATGTGATCTAAAGAGATTTTATAAACTGGGGACCTATAGCATGAGAAATGATGTCTAAGAATCAAACAAAAGCAAACATTAATCAGTATGGTGCAGCATAAACAGGATCCAAAGTAGGGATCCTATTCAGATACTCGAAACAAACTGCTATCTATCTATATCTATATCTATATCTATATCTATATCTCTCTATATATATCACAGATGTGTATTTTTAAATGCAATATATTAATCTCCTGACAAAGTAGATAGAATACTTTTGTGGAGACCACTGCAGATGCTGAAGTGGAACCAAACACTCATTTGCCGCAATATAAAAAAAGTGCTGCTCCACAATCAGGTAGCAACAGAAGAGTTAACTTTCACACATGGGCTACCTTGACTATTAAATGTACGGGTGAAAAAAACCTTCTAATCCTCTTCCTAACCCACTTATCCTGAGAATGGTGTGGGACAGTTGGAGTCTATCCCAGCAAACATCAGGTACAAGGCAGGAACAATCTCTGGATGTGGTACCAAAAGGTCAGCAACTAATTCTACATATTAGAAAACACCCAAAAAGGTAGGAGAAATGAACAGGGGGTTAAATAAAGACCGGAAAAATTAAGCTGTTAGACAATTTAAGCTTCTTTGTTGTCTGGATAGAACTACTGCATTGGCAGACATTATCTGTGTTATCAAATAGGTTCTGAGACTGATCAGCTTACTACCTACCAACAGCGATATGGCCATCTAGGCACACTGTGCCTAAACTTTTAGCAAGAAACATTGCTATTCATCCAAGTTGTATTCGTCACACTCATTTAACATTGCTTCTGCTTTAGGCACATTAGAAGCCTTAAATTAGAGTGTGTTACTATAATGCATGAATAAAAGTGTAAACCTCCTCTTGTGCTCGATCATGTTGCTTGAGATTCTAGATGTACAGAGAGCGATGGGGTTTAGCCACTGTACCAGTCAAATCAGATGGTGGCCATTAGTGGAGATTCAAATTGCCAACGCACTTTTCAGACAGGCAAGTGTAATAAAAATTCTAATTAGGAATGCCTTGTTGAAGATTAAGGAATGGCCAACCTTGCGGTTTTCTCCTACAGATATTGAAATCTTACGGCTAGCCTAAACTGCTAGTACTAAATGCTGAACTGGCTATACAATAAACAAAAAAATTGGATTACATGATAATGTCAAATACCTACTGCCGCAAATACATGTACAGTAACCCATACCAAGTCACGCAAATGAGGGGTGAGCTTTAGAGAAATGAAGACTGTCGGGGGTCAGCTTGAGTAGCTGGCAAGAACACATGCCCAAGTAGTTCCAGTCTTACTTCAAGCTATGAAGCTGGCACTCAATCAGTGAAGGAGCTGTAGCTGAATAATTTCAGAAGCAAAGAGTGGCAGATGCACGCTGTTTGAGCACAGAGCTACATAATTAACTGTAATATGCAGTGCTGTTAATCCACCTAGTGGTTGCAAAAACTGGGATATAAAAGTTGAAAAGCACACAGAAACCACCCCTCCCACAAAAACAAAAAATAGCAGCCAGACACCTTTTAATTTGGAAAAGCCAACATCATTTACAAAAATGCAGCTACATTGATCTAATCTAATGTGAGACAGAGGCACAAAGACAGTTACAAAAAATATTCAGCCAAGACCGCAAAAGAAAAAGCACAAAACAAATGCACATGCTGCTACACACAACAGCTCATCAGGGTGTGAATGTGAGAACAAAGGAGTTCGGCTAAACAGGTAAAACATCTGTCCAACTATTACACCTACTAATGCCAGTCTGTTTACATAAAGCCTAAAAATCTAAAATCTGCCAGGCCTCCAAACTGCACTTTACCTGCAAGACTAAGATTCTGCAACATTAACCTTTGGTAAGCTAAGGAGGTTTTTCATTGGGAGAAGAATGACAGGAATCCGGTGAGCATTGCTGATATATTAGCAGTTAAGGACAAGACCTTTGTCCCATTTAAAAACCCTTGAAGTTATTGGCAGAGTGTTTAATTTAGCCTGATGAAGTCTTGCTAAATTGTGTGCATTTAAAAGATACAGCGTCTATAAACAGTGTTTATGCCTTAAAAGTTCTCACATTTTATTTCTATAAAACATTGAGTTACAGTGGATTTTACTTTGCGTTTTTGACACTGATCGTTAATGCCAAAGTGATTTTGGCAAAATAGTTTTATTACAAACATAAAAACACACAATCCCATAAGTATTTATTTCCCTTAAAGTCAGTATTTAGTAGACAGAAGCTATGCCAGCCTCAGGTCAGAGACAGAGAGAGAGAGAGAGAGAGACCAGAGAACACAACCATCTTTGTGTATGTCCACACTGAGATTTGTCTCCTTCCTTAATCAGGCTCTGTCAGATGTCATGGGGATTGTGAATGATCTGCCTCTCAAGTCCAGCCATAAATTTTATCCATCCATCCATTATCCAACCCGCTATATCCTAACACTGGGTCACGGGGGGTCTGCTGGAGCCAATCCCATTTTTATGTTAGACTGAAATCTGGTCTATGCCTCTGCTACTCCAGGACATATTCGTATTGTTGCTTTGAAGCCATTTCTACGAATTTTGGCTTTCTGCTTGGGGTCACTGTAAGGTGCTGAAGAGAAAGAAAAAAAATCTGAGGCAATTTTTTTGCACCTGCATCAAGCTTCCCTCAAGAATTAACCCTCATTTTTCTGCATGTCGGATCCCCTATACCCTCGCAAGCCTCCTGGGGCTTGCTGCAGAAAAGCATCCCCAAAGCTCAATGATGACTCCACCACGCTTGATAATGGGGATACTTTTCTGGTAACCTGTACTGTTCAAATATGACATTCAGTCTGATGGTCAACCCATTCAATTTTGGTCTCAGACCACAAAACCTCCTTCCAGAAGAGTTCAGGGTCTCCATGTGCCTTCTGATACACAGTGTCTCTCTCTTTGCCACTCGCCCAATATGCTGGGACTGGTAAAGCACCTGGGTAACCGTTGTCTAGACAGTCTCTCCAACCTTGACCAGTGTAATTTGTAACTTCTTCAGAGTTCTTATGTCTCTTGGTAGCCTCACTCACTAGTCTTCAGTTTGAGAACAGCTTGCTATAGCAGATTTACGGCTCTCCAATACGCTTTCCCTTTTTTATGATCGATTTAACTGAATATTCAATGACTTTGATATTTTTTTGTGTCCATCACCCAGGCTACTGCTTTTCCTGGAGTTGTTGGGTGTGTTCTTTTGTCTTCATTGTACAGGTTTGGCCACCATACTGATTCAGCACATGGTGGCCTTCCCACATTCAGGTGCATTTGTCCTACAGTTGGATGACACTTCAGACAAGTGACCTTCATTCAACTAATTCTGATTATTCCAAAACCCAATGAGATACACCAGTGAGGATTTAGGAGTACCATATTAAAGGAGTGAATATTTCCGTGATTAATTTTGAATTTCAGCTCACTTTTCAAATATGTTTTCAATTTACGCTAAAGAAGATTTCTGTTGATCAGTGTCAAAAAAGCACAATTAAATCTTTTGTGATTTATGGTTGAACAACAATGTGAAAACTTCAAAGGGAGTGAGGTAAATGGGCACTGTAACAGTCTAAATGAATTTTTTTTTTTTTTTTTTATAAATAAGCCATCTAATTCTAAGGAATGTTGCAACTGGCCTAAGGTCCGTTACTTTACAGACGTTCACAATAAAGCATTACTCTGCTGGAACAGGACTGGGCCACAAGGTTTGCAGCTTACATGCCAAGTTGATAAGGGGCTCACTGAACACCTCAACATGTAAATCTGTTTCCATATTTGACTGCACACAACACAAGCCCTTAAGAGTTGGTTTAAGTGACTTATTTTGTCGTCAATTTCACAGTACACTGCAGCAATTGAAAAGACAGTAATAAAATGAGACTTGAGACCAATCTGGGGGAGAGGGTGATTTTTTTCAAAACATTGAAGCCTCTTTCTTCATATATTGCTATCACTGTAGTGAATGTTCATTTGTTTTAATGGTATTATTGCTGTCCACTGCCTTTTGCCAGTCATTTGTAACAAAGGTCCAAAACCACTAAACTTCTATGACATCACATAAGATGGTGTTGCACAGGTCTGACAGTACACTAAATTGTTCAGCAAATATCCCCATGCCAGGTCCAGCTAATACAGCTTTCTCAAACAGAGCCCTTTATATCAAACAAACCCTGCTAGAAACTATGGTGCTGATCAGTTCTTTCCTAAAAACCAAACTTGAATTTTCCTAACAGACTTCCACTCCCAGAATCCCCAGCCTCAGGTGCGAAATAAACCCTTTTACAGAAGAGTTTCTACCAATTAAACTGCCTTGCTGATCTGCTCAAAAAGGGACTCATCTTTGTAATTTTTTATTTCAGGGCACGCAGGGTCAATGTTACCAGTGGAATAAATAACACAGAAAATGTTATACAATTCTATGACCTGTTTTGTTTTTTTATGTGTTAATTTTTTTTAAACGTATGCTAACTTTATAGCTCTTTTTACTAATGGTTATCAAGGTTTGTAACCTGTTCAAAACAGTCCCTTGACTGATGCTACTCAATTATGTGGACTTTGTAAGTCACTTTGGATAAAAGCATCTGCTGAGCAAACTAATGTAAATGTAAGTCCTCCCTGCATGAGCGGGATCCCTTTTCCCATGAAGCACTTGTTCCAGATGCTATAGAGCGTTTTCTGCCTTCCTGTACATTTAACTTTCACAGGCTTTAACAGTCCTCAAGTATGAAATTAAGCAAGCTAAAAACATAAATTTAAAAAACCTCCACACACAAAAGTGCAGTCGCAAAAACAAACAGAGGGATCTAACTGCTACCTTGGTAATGTCAAATATTTATGTGGCAGGGAGAAAAAAGATTTTGGGTTACACAAAGATGAAACACAACATGAATACAAGATGGGGAACACACTGCTAGCTTCAAGCGGCTAAATTGTTCTTCTACTTAAGTTGTCAAGCTAAGAGCCTCTGAACAGCATGGATTGTGAATCTGTATACAGGTACTTTCACAAACATGCCCACGTTATAAACAGAATTTCATTATTCATACATTCTTATTAAATAATTTTGATCTCTTTTAAAACAATGGCAATCTATTAAATTAACTTCTGCCCCTAATCTTTGATAGTGAGACATTGACTCATTTTGGTAACTGAAGGATTTCACTAATCTCTCAACACAATTTTGGATCTACAGCCTATTAAAATTACATTATTAAATTGCCAGTGCAAAAATCTGTTAGCTGTGATCATTATGTAAAACACTCTAAAATATTGTCTGAAATGCTTGCATCAAAAATACTATATACAAAGTGAAAACGTCAAGCCTGCTTAATCTAATTCAGGATTACAGGATGCCAGAGTGAACCCGGACAGCACAGAATGCCCACATTCTGTTGGGGTTCAGGAGTTGCCAATTCACTTAACCTGCAAGTCTTTGGGAATGTCTAAGGAAAACTACTACCCTGATGAAAAGCATGCTGACATGGGGAGCAAGTGAAAACCTCCATGGGGTTTGTGTGTGGGATTCAAAGCCTGAATCCTGGATTTGTGAAGCTGCAATGCCAATTACTGTACCACCATGCTAGTCCAAGGATGACATTGCTCTCGATGCACGCACTGTTGTACTGCTCTCCACAGACAACGATGAGAGGAAAAATATTGTCCAGTGCTTTTTCAATTACCTTGTACAAGACTTCAGTTCCAACTGTGAAAAGCACTAAACAACTTAAATGCAGGATTGTCTTTAAATGAATGTTCCTCGATTACCATTGCTCAGACGTTCGGTTTCTCATTTCTCTTAGCTTCTGACAGTCATGAGAAATTATGAATGTGAAATTTAGTAACTAATGCCCCATACATTTGTAGCTTCTTGTGTCCTTCAGTCGCAAATGCCCCACACATTCATAGCTAGTTGTGAGCATATGACTGCACTGCTTAACATGTGGATAATGCGCCATTAGTAATGTGAGCTTTTCTTCATGAATGTTTAATACTGTTTGGTGCTGTCCAGCATTGGTCACCAATAGACTTCTATTCTATTCCACTGTTTATGAAAACGAGATTAAAAATGTCTGTCACCACTACAAACTACATGAGGCAAGGAGTACAATAGTTTAGAGTGGACTATTCCCTTAAGTTACCTCCATTGACTAGCATGGCACATCAAGTTAAACCTTTCTAACAGACTACTTGTTGGTCTACGTGTAAACTTCCTAAGCACTACTCTTTCCTGCTGAAAGCGCCATGTCTTCACAACTTGCTCCACCACTAAAGAGATGGTCAAGTTGAAAATTCTACTTGATGGCAGATTACACTCCCCACACCCCCCATTTTGCAAAGCCTATTGAGCACACAATGAACTATTAAACTAAAGAGGGGTCAAGTTAACTCAGGTCTAAAGCCACAACCGTATGACTTTACCACCCGCTTAAGTCGCAAAAACTTTTAGTCACCCATAAACACTAGTAAACCGCTCATGAATGTTACCATCAGTACAAAGACTGCATTTTGGTACAAATCTAACCATAATTGTACATGCTTAGCATTGCTGGCACCAAAAGAGCAGACACCTGTACACATCAGCGGTACTTAAAAGCACTGAATTATCTGTTCAAGGGAAGACGTTTAAACAAATAACTAGTCTATCAGACAGGCTGGGAGTTGATCCAACAGAAAATGACAACCCAATCCCACCAAAGTAGTAAAAAGGCAACATCAAGGTCAAGTAAGTAGCCTGCGATGAACTGGCACTGCATCCAGGGTGGCCTCCTTTCAGGACTGTCTATGGTTTCACTGTGGGTGTTGAATGAGCACAGCAAAATACATAAGAAAAAAAGACACGAAAATTCCATCCAATCCAAACCACCTCCTCAATCTTACAAAATATCTTCCGGTCAAAAAAATAAATAAAGCTTACGCAAGTCTCATTTTGCAAAACTGACAGTTGAACGTGTTTTAATAATTAACGAGGCTGCCAGCACGGGCAAGCATTAACAGGAGCACTTTGTGAAAGCAGGCTGTGTCTCCAGTCCCCCTCCATGCACTCTGGCTGATCTCCGTTCACTGCCAGGATCTAACAGTAAACAGCTCGGCTGCACATTTATTGGCAATTACTGCTGAAGGTCACACATCAGTGGAGAGTACGAATTCCAGGAAAAAAAAAAAGAAAAAGGCGGCTCTTATGTAACTACTGTCTGAGAGCTGGCGGGAGCCCAAGAATCGTGCAGCTACCATGGATTTAGAGAAAGTAAAAATAGGCCACAATTTCAACAGTAAGAAATGGACCACAAGTGCCCCCTAGTGGCACGGATGAGGATCAAATTAAGCCCAAGCAGGTAATTTCAAGTTAGGCAGCACCACCTGCAGTATGATCGGGCAAAAAAATCTAACACATTCTTAGCCCTTGAAAATCTGGGGCTGCAGCAGACATGTCACTTCAGGGTTCTTGGTGCACTACAATGAACTGCTATTATGCCTTGGGGTGCCAGGCTGGCCTCGTCTTTCACACCTAGTCAGGTAGCTGTGGCTCGTCACTGTATCTTATTTACTTTGCTCACTTATTTCAACACATTAGGAGAGTAAATGAGAAACTGGTGAAGGAGGTTCACTTTTCAACTTGAAACCATCTAAAGCCAACATTCTGCAAGGTCACTCAACACACGAGAATAATTTCCCTGTCAAGTCACAAATCAAAGCCAGCTGCTTCTTAATAAGTAGCCCCCAGGAACCTATGCTGATGTCAGAGCTCTTCTTTTGACAAGAAGAAACTGAAACATGGTTTGCAAGTAATAAGTAATCGACACAAAAGAAAATCCACAGCCCATTAATGTTACTCAGGACTGAAAGCCACAGAGTGCAACACGAAAAGGGAAGACCGCTAGTGATAAATACTGGGCAATTCAGCTCAATCAGTACATTTTTAAAGGAGCAATCAAACTATTAATACAACAAAACTGGCTCAAAATACACACATTAAACCATTCTACTTTTCAAATTTCCCCAAAGGCTACTTTCACACTACAATTTCATTGAAAAAACAGATTAGTCTCAGTTTTGGCCACATAACCTGTGAAAACTTATGTCACAGGCGTTTTTGGTTGTTTTAGTGTGGACAATACCTTTGTAAATGTGAAAATACTAGTGTAAAAAGAAAATTCTTTTTAAAACACTGTTTTAAAAAGAAAACGTAGTAGTGTGGACAAAGCCTAAAATTACAGGATTTAAATAAAAAACCCTTGCATTGTGCATTAGACATACACAACTGTCCTCATACAGTCAGTCAGTCAAACAAAGGGCAAACACTCCAGAGAAACAATATGCATAGTGCATGAGTAAAGATGCCTAGCAAGTACTCATGTTACAGACGACTGTTACTTTGGTAGTGTTCCATTTTAAAAGTAGATAGTAGGCCTATTTTATATTCACCCATCTTCTAGACCTGCTTGTCCACAGCAGTCACAGGGAAGCCAAAACCTATCCCATTAAGCATCAGGCACAGAACAGGATAAAAAAATCCCTGGACGGGACACTAGTTTATCAGTGTCACACACACACACACAGGCCAATCTCTCTCAAGTTAACTGCCTAAGGATTCAAAAAAAATTATTCATATCCTAATCCTGTCCTCTAGTAATTCACTACAAAAGTACTCTACAAGTAAACTGGCTGGCAAAAGCTATTTTTATACACACACACACACACACACACACACCCCACTTTCAATCCCAAGGGGCCATGCATTTATGCCACAGTTTGTGCATCGTCTGTCATGGCTGTACAGTCCAATGTGGGAGTGACAATCCCTGCCACATGTAGCAGATAAAAATGTAGATGGCATCTCTGTTGGCTCTGTTCTCCTCCGCTCTCCGAGCCAGGCTGCTGGTAATGTCCCTGAAGAGATCCTTCTTTAGCTTCTGCTTCCGGGCATTTGTGTCAGAGGCAAGTATTTCCCAGTGCTAGTATTGATGTCAAGATTCCAGAGATTTTGCTTGTAGACATCTTTACAACACAGCTTGGGTCTTCTTAACTGCCTTCTCCATGACACCAGCTCTCTAAAGGTGTCTTTTCAGATTCGCCCATTTGCCATTTGGTTGATGCGTCTCAGCCAGCACAGACATATTTGCATAGGAAGTGTTAATATGGAGGTGGTGCTGGCCCTTTCTAGTACTTTTGACTCAGGAACCTTATCTTGCCAATAGATTTCCATTATGCACCCAAGACATCCCATTTGCAAAAAGAGTTCAACCTCTAGTTCAGTTTTGCATACAGAGTCCATGTTTCACTTCCATAGAGCAGGGTGCTCAGTACACACACATGGACTTGGGACAACTGCCATAATCACACACGCACAAAAAAAAAACCCTAACACTTAAGGTTTTGACATGACAACAGACTGCTGGTAAATGGGACTACAGCAGGTGTCTATCCCTACAATGGCCAGCTCCAAAGTGTTAGAGTTACATCCAGCTTTACATAATTTACATGTTATACTTCAGATAAACAGGATTTTCTGCCTGCTGTATTTCAACCTGTAAGGCACTACAGTTAAGATCAAAGGGTGCTTATTTCTGAATGTAAGCAAACCCTGACCATGGAAGGCCATCACTTCCTATCCATGACGCAGAGTTAGTGCCATGTAAATTATATTAGCTAGCCATGACCCGAAAACCAGGTTTTATACGTGCTTAAACCGATCTGTTAATGTCACTAAGTTACAGGCACCCTATAATTTACACTTCAGTCAAGTTCTTGCTACTCATATCTTGGTGTTAACACTATGAAGTTTGTCATAGCGTAATTCATGACACCTCTTGACCCTGTAACAGGGAAGCATGTGCTGGAATGGGGGCTGAATCTGCCTGAGCTATGCCTAAACAGGACTGAAATGAAGCAGGGAAGTCAGCCTACATTATGATATCCCATTGGTCAAGGTGCTACATCAAGGAAGTCAGACCAATATAAAGGAATGGGTAACAAGGAAAGTCTCCCTCGCTCAATATTTTCCATCTTGAGAAGAAACCTTTGCCAGATCACACAGGACCGTATCAAGACAGAGCCATCTGGTGGTCTAAGGAAGATTAACAAAGCACACATGGGAGTGTTCAAGAAACAATATGAACACAACCTGGCTAGTAATCAGTTTATTATTTTCGACATATCTATAACACATGAATAAAGGTGTAGCTTTTTCACTTGCTTGATGTAAAAAAATAAAAGGTAATATAACATACAAGGGCTACAGCAGGGATAGGGGACATTTTATCCAGGTCTACATAAGAGTATATAAAAGGGGAGAATGGGGTCACTCAGAAACCCAATCTCTCTTTTTTTAATAATGTCTATAAACTGAGTGAGGTGCACATGGAAGGGTAGTTGATTAGGCATTATAAATGGATGAGAATGGAAGTAAAACTGATGACTTTGCTCTACTTTATGAATTTTAACTCTTGGGCATCCACATCAAAAAGAAGTTCAAGTTATGCCATCTAAGCAAAAACTTCATAGCAAGGCCCTATGGGGCTCCTTTACCATCCTAAAGGCCAAACACAAGAGGTAAATTTAACAGAGTCAGGCCTGCATATTAAACATTGACTCAAACTTAACCTAACCAAGTCGTGTTAAATTACACTAGTAGTATGCTTACATATTTACAAAATGAATTTAATTGTATTAGAGGTGTACTCAAAATTGAAAAATAAAGCATAAAAAAAGCCAATATAAAGCTGGAAGAATTGCATTTAAGACAGACACACATACTACTGAGACGATGGGTACTCAAAGTGAAACGTCTGTATCACTGACATATACATGACTAAGGTGCAGACAAACATTGATCGACTGCCAGCAGGACAGAACATACAACTGCTACATAGTACATCATTACAGCTAAAGGCAAACCAAAAATGAATAAAACTATCAACCTCAGTAACATCCAACTCATCATCAAAGGAAATCAGCTGTGAAAAGAAGAGTTGAAAGCAAGCATTAGTAAAATATGCACAAGCACAGGACAGAGGAAATTCAGTTTAAAACTTTGGTTAGAGGGAAGAAAGTTAACCAGTTAGTCAATGAGAGTTAGATCACAAAGCACTCAAAGCAAAAACAAGAAAAGGCCCACGATTGAAAAGTATAGATTAGGAAAAATGTCACAAACTAAAACCAAAATGTATCTTGAGGCTGTGTATTGTTTACCATACTACCAATGGTATACTTAACCTCAATTGATAAATGGTAGCTGTAGCTAAAAGTGATCTACAGAGCAGCCCAAACGACTAAGCCACCAAGAACGCAGTTAGCATTAAACCACTTGACCAACTACCCAAGACTGCCCTAAATTGCATGCAACTATGAGCCAGTGGTAAAAAAAAAAACCAAAAAAAAAAGTCCAGCACCAGAGAACCTAAAAGTAAAAAAAATTCAGTAAAGAATTTTGAAAATCTCCACTGATAATTTTTTGTTCTAAAAGGCAACAGCCACTAGTGAAAGATTCTCAAAAGTAGACAAGAAAAGCACCACCACACAGACTTGACTGACTAAGTTCATAAGAGACAAACTGAAATACAGAGGAATATTTCAGACAAATTTAAACACACAAAATGTAATGTGATTTGTGACAAAAACAATATGTGAACATAACTAAATGTGTCATGAAGTGGTTCTTGTTGCCGATTTCTTTATGGATTTACATTACTTCTAAATGTAATTTTTTCTCAGGGACGCCACACGCAACAAGAATTTCTGCTTGACATTAAAACAGTCATTTCCACAGGCAGATGCAGGCTTCAGGGAGGATGATGAATTCAGAGCTTCTTGAATTAAAGTAACTGCTTCGTAACAGTAATTCTTGCTAACTTTTTTTATTCAGTCATATACATCATGAACGCACAGAGTTTTAACTTTGATCCTGCGCTTTGCTTGCCTTGGAAATACTAGAAAAACGGCACTCACTAAGTCACACCTTCTCAACTTTGACAGGGGAAGTGACAGTTTTAATTTCAAGGCATATTTCATGTTGTGTGCAACATCACTAAAATCTATCACAATATTTGCACATAAATGTGCCATGAAAATTTTTGTTGGTTATTTCTTCATTTACTTCATCTGTCACATTTCACAATACACTTGAGTAATTATTACGACTGTTTCTCAGCTGCATTGGTATATAACCAAAAGGAGCTTATGAATGTATGCCATGCATAAGTCTTTAAAGTTAAAGTATAGAGTGGATTGACAAATTGTGATCCAAATAAAGCATATTTGAAATACAATACCTCCAGTAAACGTTAAAAAGAATAAAAACAGAATTAGGAGAGGAACATGACAAAGGAACATCATCTTTAGCAATGGCTTGGACAAGATCCACTTGTGAGGACATGGACACCCAACAGCATGACGTACCTTTTCTCCATAGCCGCGGTCCTTGGTCATCATTTCGCGAAGAGTTTGTAAGACTTTGATGCATAACTTTTCCTCATTTTCCTCCAACAGCTGTTTTGTGTGTTTAATAAGCCTGGGGGGGTCGGGGGGGAGAAAGAAAAAAAAAGTAAATATAATCCTGCACATCAGTACAGATGTGACAATCATTCTTATATCCGGCGCCGCCGCAAGTGGCAGCCATTCCAGCAGCTCCGTGTATGACTCTCTTTACCTTTTTTTCCTCTATTTTTCTCTATTTCACTGAACACTTCTACCACTTTCTTTAATGTGGAATCCCTCCCAGGACACTTTACTACTTGACATGGATTTTTACACGCCGAGACTCGCCTATTCAAGTAGTCAACTATAAGCACTGAGAAGAAATGCCCATGCCGGTGTGGTTCCCTATTTACCTGACGAGGCAAAACGACGATATCGGGGCAGCCGAGTCGGCGCCAAGATAAAAGCCAAGCAGCTTGCGAGAAAGTGGCACTATAAACCTTCGGTGCCTTCTGTGATCCTGGGAAATGTGACCTCACTACCAAATAAGATCGACAAACTGGCTGTGGTAGTGAAAAATGTCAGAACCTACAGAGAATGCAGCTTGCAGCGTTTTAGTGCAATGCGGCTAACTACCACCATCCCAGATGCTAACGTGGAGCTACCCGGGTTTAGCACAGTTAGAGCGGACAGAGATGCAAATACCTGCAGTAAGAAGAAAGGAGGGGGTGTCGCTCTCTATGTCAATACAAAGTGGTGCAACTCAGGACATGTAGAAAGTGGAGATTTTAACATTTACAGGGACATTGAACTGTTGACAGTATATTTGCGTCCCTATTACTTGCCCAGAGAGTTTGGACACGTCATTGTTATTATTTACATCCATCCTCGGGCAAACACGGAGATAGCGGGTGACGTCATCCATTCCGCAGTTGCTAAGTTACAAACGCAGCACCGAGGCGCTTGTGCTAATCGCTGGAGACTTTAACCATGCGACACTGGACAAAACATTACCTGCCTTCTCCCAGTATGTGGATTGTAACACTCTGGGAAACAGGACTATCGACCTACTGTATGCAAACGTTAAAGACGCATATAGCGCCACCCCGCTGCCTGCGCTTGGGAAAGCAGATCATAACCTGGTTCTGCTTCAGCCTCACTACAAACCAAGAGTGAAGGCGCTACCTACAACCACACGCTCATTCAGGAAGTGGTCCCCTGAGGCAGAGCAGGCTCTGAGAGACTGGAACTACAGACTGGGATATCCTGCAGGGGTCACATAGTGAGAACATTGAAGAGGCTGTTGACTGCACAACTGATTACATCAACTTCTGTATGGACAATGTAGTTCCAGTAACAGTATGCTGCTATGCTAATAACAAGCCATGGATTACATGTGACATCAAGGGCCTTTTCAACCAGAAGAAAAGGGCTTTTAAAGGCGGTGATCGGCATGAGCTCAAGCGCGTACAGAAGGAACTCCGAGTCCAGCTCAGGGCGGCAAAAGAGCAGTACAGGAGAAAGCTAGAGCAGAAGTTGCAGAATAACAGCATGAAGGAAGTGTGGGATGGGATGAAGATCATCACTGGCTGCAGCTCAAAGCGGGGTGCCACCATCGAGAGAGATGTGGAGAGAGCAAACCAAATGAACAATTTAACAGGTTTGACCACCATAACCCACTCTCACCTCTGAGTACTGCATCCTTCAACCATCCTTCTGCTGATACCAGCATAGGAGAGACATCCCCACCCACAATTACAGCAGCACAGGTGAGCAGATAGCTGGGGAGACTTTGTCCCAGCAAAGCAGCAGGTCCAGATGGTGTAGCGCCACGACTGCTGAATGCCTGTGCGCTGGAACTGGGGAGTCCTCTACAGCACATCTTCAACCGGAGCCTGGAACAGGGGAGAGTCCCGAGGCTTTGGAAAACGTCTTGTATCACCACAGTCCCAAAGGTATCACGTCCTAGTGAGCTGAATGACTTCCGGCCTGTTGCTCTGACGTCACATCTGATGAAGACCATTGAGCGGCTGCTGCTTCACCACCCGAGGCCACAGGTCCACCACGCCCTCGACCCTCTGCAGTTTGCATACCAGGAGAAGGTGGGAGCGGAAGATGCCATCATCTATATGCTGCACCGATCCCTCTCCCACTTGGACAGAGGCAGTGGTGCTGTAAGAATTATATTTCTGGACTTCACTAGCGCCTTCAACACCCTCCAATCTCTGCTCCTTGGGGACAAGCTGACGGAGATGGGAGTAGATTCACACCTGGTGACATGGATCGTGGACTATCTTACAGACAGACCTCAGCATGTGCGTCTTGGGAACTGCAGGTCTGACATTGTGGTCAGCAACACAGGAGCGCTGCAGGGGACTGGACTTTCTCAGGTCCTGTTCAGCCAACATACATCAGACTTCCAATACGATTTGGAGTCCTGCCACGTGCAAAAGTTCGCTGACAACACTGCTATTGTGGGCTGCATCAGGAGTGGGCAGGAGGAGGAGTATAGGAACCTAATCAAGGACTTGGTTTTGTTGGTGTTCAGGTGTAAGTGGTTTGAGTCGCACCATTTAACAAAGAAACTTGTGGTGGATTTAAGGAGGCCCAGGCCCCTCATGGACCCCGTGATCATCAGAGGAGACTGTGCGCAGAGGGTGCAGACCTATAAATATCTGGGAGTGCAGCTTGATGATAAATTGGACTGGACTGTTAATACTGATGCTCTGTGTAAGAAAGGTCAGAGCCGACTATACTTCCTTAGAAGGTTGCCATCCTTCATCTGCAATAAGATGCTGCAGATGTTCAACCAGACGGTTGTGGAGAGTGCCCTCTTCTACGCGGTGGTGTGCTGAGGAGGCAGCATAAAGTACGTCTCAAGCCTGGACAAACTTGTTAGGAAGGCAGGCTCTATTGTAGGAATGAAGCTGAACAGTTCAACATCTGTGGCAGAGCGACGGGCATTAAGCAAACTCCTGTCAATCATGGAGAATTCACTGCATCCACTGAACAGGATCATCTCCAGGCAGAGGAGTAGCTTCAGTGACAGACTGCTGTCACCGTCCTGCACCACTGACAGACCCCACACTATGTGACTCTTCAATTCCACCCAGGGGAGTAAATGCTAACATTACTCAAAGTTATTGTCTGCTTTTACATGCTTTATTACTATTTAAATTTAATATTGTTTTTGTATCAGTATACTGCTGCTGGATTATGTGACTTTCCCCTTGGGATTATTAAAGTATCTATCTCAATTCACATAATTCAACTCAAATAACATCCAATCAGACAAAAAACGTATCAAAGCCTGATTAAGCACCCTACAATGCCCTTGTGCACAATTGTAATGGAGTTAAGAAAAATGCATAAATTCACTTATAATTGGGTCAATCAAAAAAAACATACAAAGGCGATGAGACACAAACAGCAGTGCCCTTAATCGTGCTCCACAAAAATGATACACGCAGCTGAGGTGTCCTCCCAAAGCAACCACTTTACAAGGACAATATGGATAAGGAGGGGGAGTAACTGACATATATAGTAAATGTTACAGTCCAAAATGAACATTAACAAATCGTTAAATAAGTTAAAACAGTAGAGGTGTGACTGGAGATAAATTAAAATGAGGTTACATTTATATTGTGGCTGCTGGAGAGTAAACATGTGACATCAAAAATGAAATCAAACCCATCCGATAGATCTGATGTTCTACAACTGAAGCACATCAGTGTACACCCTCAGTAGAGCCTTTTTAAAATGTATAGAAAACATGTCCTTTTTGAAAGCGCATACTTTAAGTAGGTTTTTAATAGGCATTTAATTTTATTGGGCTGTGTTCAGTAAATAAACCAAAAAATGGAAAATGCATAAACATCACTGTTGTCAACACTCAATGATTTTTCCCAGGAAACAAAAATGCAGCCCAATAAGAAATCCACTATACACCCATGGGATGTTTATTGACATGTTTAGTTTACTTGAAAGTTTAGTGTGAAACAACTAAACTGGAAACTGAAACAAAGTAATGAATCATCCCTTGGTCTGATTCAAAACAAACAGGCCAGGAGTGCGAAAACAGGTTAAAACACAGGTTGTAGACTGAAGTACTTTCACTTCATATTAGAAGACTAAATCATGTTTATCAAGATAGTCAAGCAGCCTATTTTTGAGGAAAGAAGGAAATTACAAAGACATGCAGGTTAGGTGGATGGCGATTCTAAATTGTCCCTAATGTGTGCTTGGTGTGTGGGTGTGTGTGTCCTGCGGTGGGTTGGCGCCCTGCCCAGGATTGGTTCCTGCCTTGCGCCCTGTGTTGGCTGGGATTGGCTCCCGCCAACCCTCCGTGACCCTGTGTTCGGATTCAACGGGTTGGAAAATGGATGGATGGATGGAAGGAAATTACAGCACAGTAACTGACAGTTACACTTGTGTAATGGAACTCAAAGCACTAATTTTGTGGTGCAAATTACACTAAATGCATTAAAACAGAACTTACTTGCAGATGAACCCTCCACTCTCACACTTTCTTCTTGCATCTGTGTTTTCTGGAAATAGTAGCTCTGGTCTATGGAGAACATCAACAAGGACAGACAGCTCAGCCTGTACCAGGGGTCGCAAACGATCCTCTAAAGCAGACACGATATCCTAGAGTTAAGCAAAGCAGAAATCGGTCTTTACCAGCCCATTGCATGATCTAAAATTAAAAGAACGCATTTTCCATTTGTAGTATTCTATGATGCACGATTATGTAGCACACTGCTTCATAACATTTACATCCAAATATATCCAAATATATCCTTAAACACTGTTCATGAACTAGCCAAGCAGCAGACCCCCCAGAGGGGATCCAGAAAGCACCACTCCTATAAAGCAGGCAAACAAAGGTAAAGTTGAAGAGGATGGGGTAACATGTGCCCCTGACCATTTTGTATTTTCCTAAAGCCTACTTTACAATGGAACTCATCTGAAAACAGCAAAAGCAGCAGCTTTCAGGACACTTCCACCTTGGGCCAATACAATGCCTTCCTCTTGTGAGCCTGTGAAAGAAAGTGATGATGTGGTCTTCTCTCTTAATTCATTACCTTAAGAAAGACTGACCAGTCTATTTCTTAACAAAGAAGTGGTAATTGTTACACCACTTTGAGGTTCCCACCTGCCCCGCTGGGGGTAGTGTTTTGCCCATTTTGTAAAATCCAGTGCTTGGCCTTGAGCATCACCAATAGGATACTGCCTGGCATTGTTCTCACTATTTAAAAAAACAGTGTCACTCTTGGCAGTTGTTCCCATCTTGTGTGTGCGGGACCATGCAAGTTCAGTGATCAAGGAGAAATGTAGGTTTTGGAGAAGCAATACATTGGTCCATATTTTAGGAGATCTACTTTGCAGGATCCACACTGACTGACTGATCTTTCATTGGGTGTGCAAAACAGAAGAACTTGACTGTCAGACATGTTTGTCTCTTAACGGCAGAAAGGTTTAAACAATTTGCTGAGAAGTGAGCAACTGTGACTTCAAAAAACAGAAGGAGATATCTTGCATGGATTCTGCATTAGGATTTACTATCTGGTTGAGGATGTCAAAAGTTTATCAATTGAACAAACTTGAGGAGAACACATGGAAGGCAGGTAAATAACCAGCCTTGCAATTTCAGAAAACAAAAGCAGCAGCACCCAAGCTCTGGAAGAAAGAGGGTGCCAGCATAGCTGCAGCTAAGAGCCAACTGGCAGCAGTGAAAGCCGACATGAAGGCACGGAAGGAGGCAGCATGGGATGCTAGTGAACTTCCTGCTTTCTTGGTGGCTCCTGTGGCGTTGATGAAGGATTCATGAAGGTTGATAGCTCTGCTAAAACAGCTTTGTTGACAGGATGCCATTTAAAGCTGGTCCAAACAGTGTTTCTGATATTGCAATCATCTAAAGTTTTGCAGAACATTTTCATGCCATTTCACACACTAAAAAACTATAGTCTTCACCTCTGTGTCTAGATTATCCTTGTTTATAAGGAGTATGGTCTCCAACACTGAAAACGCCCATCACTCCTCAAAATAAAAACTACTACAAGGGTAGCAGAGCTCTGCCTAGATTAAGAGGTACCTGCAGCCCACAGGATGCATCACCCACATACCTGCCAACTGTAAAAAACCAACTACTTAAAACACCTCTGCTTAAGTGGAATGCCACAGGGTTCTCATGTTCTAGATCTGTCGAGTCCTGCACTTGAAATAAACTTCAAGAGTCAGCAAAGAGTCCGTAGGCCAAAGTACAGTCTAGACATCCTGCGGTGATGGTACCCACAGCTACTCTACTAATAATCTCCTAAACTAGCCATCCTGGGACGACCATTGCTTGAATAGCAGGATTTAATTTCATTTACGCCCCAGGAATGTTCTTGGGAGGAAACTGAACAAGAACAATACAAAACCATTTTGGAGGATGCTTCCTTTAGAACAGTGTCTTGCAACCATCTTGTGTTTATAAATGGATATTCCTTTTGCCCACGTGTAGCACTACTTCAAATCATCGGCGATGTGGAATTCAATGTAGTGGTTACATATATGAGAAACACTTCATACTTAAACCTTTAAACACACCATATGACAAAACTGCCAAGATAGCGTGATTCAGGTTAAGTACACTGCTGCCATGAATTTTATGAACAGTACCTTGGAGTACTGACTTACAGGTTATGTTGGTAACACTTAAAATATAAAATATTTAATACTGCATGATGCAGGTCTATAAACACATACATGACCTTAAAACAATGTGCTTTATGACAGGACAAATATTTGGATGCAGGCAAGGTAAATAAAGGAGTCTCCCCTCAGAGATTCCTTTTAAGATAAAGGATGAAGGAACTTGGTAGATAAGCCCCTTTGCTGAGCTCTGTAAAACAGTCTTACCTGCAGTCGCTCAATGATGTTTCTATAGTCCCGGGATGCAGCAAGGACGGAGTCTCTCCTGGCTGCATTGCGGGCAGACATTCTCCAGCTCATAGCAGTCTTCTGGACAATATTGTGAGACTTGAGGAAGAGATTGTTGACTTGGCTGTCCAAATCCACAGGTATTGCAATTGCCCGGCTTTTAGCTAACAATGAGGAAGAAAAAGGTTATTACACACCAAAAAAAAAAAAACCTATACACACTGTTGAGTCACAGCATTTCAGTTTTTTCATGTTAAAAGGGAGTTATGACTATATTCAAGTTAGGTATTAAGCAAGCACACACACACACAAACACAATCTATATGGGTAAACTAAAGATTCATACAGCCCAGGGAAAATCTGAAAAAGCTTGAGACAGCTCAATCACATCATAAGAGCTAAAACCAACTGATAACCAAGAAATGTTGGCAATATACAATAAAGCAGATACTAAATTCTAAACTAGACACTCTAAAGTGCACTTACCGATTAGGGAGAAAATTCAAGAGTAAACAGGGGTACTACCACGTGAGGTTGGATCCTTAGTAACCTTAGTGATGTGTCATTTGTTCTAATCATTTAGTCAATAAAAATTGTGATGGAGTAGCTAGTGTTACTTGAGAACTTTAAATGCAAGTGTTCGCAAGTAGAAATTCCAGCTGCTTATTTGCCGTTTTGAATATAGAAAGAAATGGAAACCCCAAATTCTATTTGTATTTCCAAGATGGATCTCGATTATCCAGGTGTTCTAATGTTTGAACCACAGATGTTCCTTCACATCCCTAATCTCTTATACTGCTGTTCTGAACCATATTCTTGCTTATTTTGCAGACAACCATGTCAGGGTGCTCTGTGAAGAGCCCCATTTTAAAAACACAAACATTCACTATATATAAACTATGGAGGAATATTTTGGAATTTGTTTTACAAGTATTGTGCAAAGTCACAATATGAGAGCATACAGTAAATAACTTAGAACACATTAAATCTAACTACTGAATCATTTAAATTATATACAACAAATAAGACTTTTAGAAATTGTAGAGTATGCAATAGCAATGTCTGAAAAAGTATAATTTTTGCAAATAAATATTTAAACATACAAGTACACCAACAACCACCCATCATGCTAAAACTACATCAATAAGAAACCCTTGACTAGAAGTTGACCAAGATTAGGGAGTTGAGGTGAGCAGGTGTTTTATGGTTAGTCAAGTCTGTCACAGGTCTTAATTTTACAGGCATTTTGTTTTGAAATAAATTAAGCCTCAGGCAACTTTATTCATATTCTTTAAAAGCAACAAGTGTGTGTCACACTTACCAACATCTGATAAGACCTTAATACATCCTTCAACTGAGCCCTTCTGGACAGGAAGCAGCCAGTTGCAGTGGTAAACTCTGAACACGCCTTGCAAGAGCTGAACAAAGACTGGCTGACGAGTCTGTGGAAGAACACCATAGCAGGTTTATGATATATTCCCTTCGGAAGCAGGTGGACTTCCAGGTCTCTGGATGCTATTGAATACACTTACCAAATAATCTATAGAGAAATTATCTAGAACCAACAGCATTACTAGTCACGATTTAACACAGAAGGAAATAAAGACTGATCAAGAAGTCTGCTCTTTAAATGGGCAAAGCTCATATTTATAACTCTAATAAGGTAGAAGCATATAAAAAACTAAAAATCCATTTTTCGTAACTACATCTTAGTTGTATCCTGTTGGTCTATATAGGCATTGAATTATCATTTTCCTCGGAGTTCTGCAAATCCCTACTAATCAGTACTATTCTCTATTGTCTTTTCCAGTTCTTCAGTGGTGGAGATCTGCACCACTCCCACCTGATCAAGGTATCATGCTGCCCCCTGTGTTTATGGATTGAATGGCATGTTGGCACAGATGTACCTTCAATTCTTTCCATGTGAAGCCAGAAAACCATAAAGGGCCGATTTAGAACATCTATGTTAGGTAGTATACCCAGTGGGGTCTGGGTGGTCTTTTGGTCTTGGAAACCCCTTCAGAATTTTTTCCCCCCTCCAGCTTATCTGGAGGCTTTTTTTTTTTTGTTTCCTCTCTCCTCCAGGCCATCTGACCTTAACGTTTTGTTACTTACTGTATAATATTATTGCCTAGTTTTGTTTGTTTTGGCTTTATATTAAACTTCATACAAATCGTGTAGCTCAGAGTGTTTTACAACATGAAATGAAGACCTGCTATATAAAATGTTGTGGTTATTTCTGTATTTCAAATGAGCTCTCACTTTGGGACATTTTCAGCCTGTTTTTCAGTTTATTACCTAAACCTGTCTGTATCACAGTTCTAATAACCCATTTGGGCCTATGATTAAAGTTAAGATCACAAAAAAAATAAATCTAGGAATCATGTTTAAGTGATTTAAAAACCATAGGTGAGTCTGCCTAAAAATGTAAACGCCAACTTCCTTGTATTGTGGACACCAAAGACACTTACATATTTTCATCCTCTATAGCCTTGAAGGAGTGGGATCTGTAGTCGGACACTCTGCAATTTAGCCAAAACACAGGCAGAAAGTGGCTACAAACATCACAATAGGATAATATGCTTGCCTGGATGTGGCTTGGGGAAAGACTACTAAAAGACCCAAAATCCATAAATGATTTGCAAAAAAGCACAACAGTTTATATTATGCTTTTTTGTGCATTATCACAGTGGTTTACATTTAGTGGATGGCCATGTGGAGACGAGAGCATTTGCTGTTAACATTTCCTCCGT
>NW_024386148.1:0-8175 GCF_016835505.1 Polypterus senegalus | reverse complement strand
CTTTGTTTATTAAGCCAATAATAAAGTAAAACTACTAATAGGAAGATATAGCCTCATCTGCAAAATACTTTTACTTGATTATTTATAATATAATTATGACCTAGTTATTCAGATTTAAAGGAGGGCCATTCCTTTACATACTCTTCAACATTACCACTGTGTTTTCTAGCATTATGGTAACATGCTGGGTAACACAGTCTCGTAATCCTTCTTCACAGTTGTTTTATTGAGTAAAAGTGTTCACGAAATGTACTTTAACCTGTAAGGATTTTTTTAAATATATTTTATATTTATATTTTTATATTAATACTGGAAATTCCCAAATTATTAGCCTTGATTTACATGTGTCACATGTAAGAACTGGCAGAATATGGGTTAAGTGGTTTAAATGATTTATTTTTTTTATTGATTTAAACATATCAAAGTGATTATGAGCATTGCTTTCAGTCTGTTTCAGTGTTTAATACTTGATTAATTAGTATTGATAATGATTGCTTTAGGCAATTAGAGTATTTATGTTTTAATCTGAAACAAAGGATGTCATTAAATAATAACGGTGTTCAGGTTGTGCATTCTGTGATTGTGGTGAAGCTTAATTTTAGGTATTTTAGAAGAGTAGCAGTAGGAAAGGAAGCACAATTGGTGAGAGAGTTGTCATAAACTGGACAAGCCGTACAGAGATGCAGTTTCCTCTTGTGTGGTAGAAGAAAATCCAAAGCAGCCAGGACATAACTGCTGGATAAGTGCATGAACTGAGAAAGGAGGAAAGTAGTGTTTCATTCAGCCCGATGACGTCAGCATATGCAGCTGTGTGACAACTCTACAGCATTGCAAGCTGAACAGACATGGTTTTCAGTTTACGGAGACTTAAAAGCGAAAGGTGGGAGCAACTGGCTACTTCCTCTGCGTCACATTAACTTTTCTGTTTTTTTCTTTTTTTCTCATCTATAGTGTATTTGGTGTCTCCGGGGAGTTGTAAACTTCTAAATAAACCAACGAACATTGACTTTCTTGTCTAGAGATATAATTGAAGAAAGTTACAACCTCTGTAGAGCTGTGTCCAGTATTTTGTGATGGGCACATGTTTGTTTTGTTGTATGTATTGATTTTTTTTTCTTTTCCCTATTACTTTTAGTTTTATGTATTGATAGCTTTCTTTGATTTATCTATATACAAATCAGTAATTTAGTCTGTTTGGTTTGATTGCAATATTCCTATTTTACTGGGACAGTACAGTACAATCTGCTTTTTTGTAGGTTCAACTGTCCACATCAATACTAGGTGATGTGTGTTTGGGGCGGCATCACTCAGTAGCCTAGAACTACAGTAGAAGTGTCAAGCACTCCATCACCTTCCTTTTCTGAGGACTTGTGTTTTTATTTTCTTGAGATATCTACCTTTTATAAGTTGGTATCTGAGGCCTAATAAAACATATTAGTGTTTATTTATAAACTTGTCTTGTGTGTCTGGGACTTCACCATACCACCAAGATCAGGTAGAACTTGGGCTTGCATTGTGTTAGGTCCTGGCGCCATTTCCACACTCTCATATCAAATTGTGTGACACATGTACACCCTGTACAGTAATCCCTCCTCGATCGCGGGGGTTGCGTTCCAGATCCCCCCCCCCCGCGATAGGTGAAAATCCGCGAAGTAGAAACCATATGTTTGTGTGGTTATTTTTATATATTTTAAGCCCTTATAAACTCTCCCACCCTGTTAACATTATTAGAGCCCTCTAGACATGAAATAACACCCTGTAGTCAAACGTTTAAACTGTGCTCCATGACAAGACAGAGATGACAGTTCTTTCTCACAATTAAAAGAAAGCAAACATATCTTATCTTCAAAGGAGCGCCATAAAGGCGCGTCAGGAGCAGAGAATGTCAGAGAAGCTCGCAAAGAAAAGCAAACAATCAAAAATCAATACATGCTTTTAAGTATACAGAAGCACCGATAAAGCGGCATTTTGTAGAGGAAGCGTCCGTGCCCTCTGTGCAAACAGCCCTCTGCTCACACCCCTCCGTCAGGCAGAGGCGAGAAAAGATAGAGAGAAGCAAACAAGCACAGCGCGGGAAGCATATCTTATAGCATTGAGGAGTTTTAGTTAATATGAAATACATGCTCTGATTGGGTAGCTTCTAAGCCATCCGCCAATAGCGTCCCTTGTATGAAATCAACTGGGCAATCAAACTGAGGAAGCATGTAACCTAAATTAAAGACCCATTGTCCGCAGAAAGCGAACCAGTGAAAAATCTGTGATATATGTTTAGATGTGCTTACATTTAAAATCCGCGATAGAGTGAAACCGCGAAAGTCAAAGCGCGATATAGCGAGGGATTACTGTAATACCTTTTAACATTCACTCATTCCGGTGTAGTGGGAATTGGCAGCATGTTACACTCTGGGCACTTGCAAACATATGAATGGTAAGAGCAAAGAGACAGAGACCCAAAACTGTAAAAATGTCTAAAAAACAAGTGCCACAAACCAAAAGTGCATAATGAAATTCAAAATGCCAAACTCAAGTGTCATCAAATAAATACACTGTTTTGATGACTCACACACATACAGAAAGGCAAAAATAATAAAAGAAAAATATTTACAAAAGATTCAGTCCTACCCCCTTTCCCCACACCAATAAAAATCCAGAAAGGGTAAAAGAACACCTGTTCAGAACATTATTTACAGAAATCAAATTGTTAATTTTTCCTCCTACAAAAAGAGTAGAATCAGGGAAAAGCAAAAAGGAATCTTCAATCCAGAAACTATTTACACAGTTATATACAAAAATCTGTTCTTCTTTTGCTCTTCCTTTCTAAAGAAAAACAATCAAGTAAAAACAAAAACTATGTACAGTAAATTTACACAAAGATAGCTCACTGCTTTAAACCTCTACACACATCTCTAGGACTTTTTTTAAGTATATACACATTACTATACACATTTCACTCTTGTTCTGTCACTCTGAAAGTTTAGTTTGGACAATAACCTCGTCAAACAATGGCATCCCCTACTATTTGCTTCATGGTTTTACTGTATATGCTGCAGTTTTTCACCTATAGGAACTTCTAAACTATTGCTGACTCAGCTGGCACACGTGCCCTAAGGTAGCTATACGGCAGTCTTTCTCTCTGCATGCAATCTCCCCAGTAACTGACTCTTTTTCAAACCTTTACTCACGACATGTCCTAAACTTGTATGGCTTCCTTCACACTCTGAAATGGACCATTCTCATTGCCCTCTTATCTATCGCAGCAAACAGGATGACAATGGGCAGTTGGCATCACCCCACCTGGGAGCTCAGGCAATTAATGTTGCACTCCATGAATCAAACATGTGCACCATGGGCACACATACCTCTGCTGTTACAAAGATGCATCCAAACCAGAGATTCAATGTACTTCTTTCTTGGTCAAGGTAAGTGCCCTTATCTATACTTATTTATAAAACAAAAATACTGCTATGAATACAGTAGCTACACTAAGTGGCATGTTTTAATTTATCATAATATGATTTCTTTCAAAAATTATTTTTTAAAAATATTTATTTTTAGAACATTATTTTAAGTATTTCATTACTTTTAAATCCAAGAACAGTAGTATGGCTTGATAAAAAACAGAAATTAGAAAACCTAAATTTTTCATACTTTTAATTTACAAAAATCTTACAATTACATATGAATCCAATCAAAAGAAGAAGAAAAGTCAATATTTAGGGCTGAGACTCCTCTTAAAAATAAAGGTGTCAGAGTGGTTCTTCAGAGCAATAGTGGAACCATTTTTGGTTTCCAAAAGGCCCAAACACATTAAGGTTCTTGAAAGAACCTTTACTTAGATCTATAACAGGCTTCATACAATAAGTAACCATGAACAGATGGTAATAGATTTATGAAATACCAAAATGGACTCTGGCTGCAGATAGCCAGTCGTCGACTTACAACCATGTTTGGTTCAAACCGACCAGTCATAAGGCGATCTGGATGTAAGATGGACCGATTTACTGTATGTATTCAAACATCACCATATGTATAGTACTGCATACTTCCCTTAAGTCATATGGTTTCTTTTACAGTGCATCCGGAAAGTATTCACAGCACATCACTTTTTCCACATTTTGTTATGTTACAGCCTTATTCCAAAATGGATTAAATTCATTTTTTCCCTCAGAATTCTACATACAACACCCCATAATGACAACGTGAAAAAAGTTTACTTGAGGTTTTTGCATATCTATTAAAAATAAAAAAACTGAGAAATCACATGTACATAAGTATTTACAGCCTTTGCTCAATACTTTGTTGATGCACCTTGGCAGCAATTACAGCCTCAAGTCTTTTTGAATATGATGCCACAAGCTTGGCACACCTATCCTTGGCCAGTTTCGCCCATTCCTCTTTGCAGCACCTCTCAAGCTCCATCAGGTTGGATGGGAAGCGTTGGTGCACAGCCATTTTAAGATCTCTCCAGAAATGCTCAATCATATTCAAGTCTGGGCTCTGGCTGGGCCACTCAAAGACATTCACAGATTTGTCCTGAAGCCACTCCTTTGATATCTTGGCTGTGTGCTTAGGGTCGTTGTCCTGCTGAAAGATGAACCATTGCCCCAATCTGAGGTCAAGAGCACTCTGGAGCAGGTTTTCATCCAGGATGTCTCTGTACATTGCTGCAGTCATCTTTCCCTTTTTCCTGACTAGTCTCCCAGTTCCTGCCTCTGAAAAACATCCCCACAGCATGATGCTGCCACCACCATGCTTCACTGTAGGGATGGTATTGGCCTAGTGATGAGCGGTGTCTGGTTTCCTCCAAACATGACGCCTGGCATTCACACCAAAGAGTTCAATTTTTGTCTCATTAGACCAGAGAATTTTGTTTCTCATGGTCTGAGAGTCCTTCAGGTGCCTTTTGGCAAACTCCAGGCAGGCTGCCATGTGCCTTTTACTAAGGAGTGGCTTCCGTCTGGTCACTCTACCATACAGGCCTGACTGGTGGATTGCTGCAAGAAGGTTGTCCTTCTGGAAGGTTCTCCTCTCTCCACAAAGGACCTCTGGAGCTCTTACAGAGTAACCATCGGGTGCTTGGTCACCTCCCTGACTAAGGCCCTTCTCCCCCGATTGCTCAGTTTAGATGGCCGGCCAGCTCTAGGAAGAGTCCTGGTGGTTTCGAACTTCTTCCACTTACGGATGATGGAGGCCACTGTGCTCATTGGGACCTTCAAAGCAGCAGAAATTTTTATGTAACCTTCCCCAGATTTGTGTCTCGAGTCAATCCTGTCTCGGAGGTCTACAGTTCCTTTGACTTCATGCTTGGTTTGTGCTCTGACATGAGCTGTCAACTGTGGGACCTTATATAGACAGGTGTGTGCCTTTCCAAATTATGTCCAATCAACTGAACTTACCACAGGTGGACTCCAATTAAGCTGCAGAAACATCTCAAGGATGATCAGGGGAAACAGGATGCACCTGAGCTCAATTTTGAGCTTCATGGCAAAGGCAGTGAATACTTATGTACATGTGCTTTCTCAATTTTTTTATTTTTAATAAATTTGCAAAAATCTCAAGTAAACTTTTTTCACGTTGTCATTATGGGATGTTGTGTGTAGAATTCTGAGGAAAAAAATTAATTTAATCCATTTTGGAATAAGGCTGTAACATAACAAAATGTGGAAAATGTGATGCGCTGTGAATACTTTCCGGATGCACTGTATATCCTTTTTCATCATTCTTAGCACATTGTGTACATTTTCTACCACTTTTTTGTAAATTATTTTCAGTGTGTAACCTTTTCATTACAATTTTCTTACAACTGTCACTCAAGACGGTGGCTCCTCTGCTCTGTATTCCTACCACATAATGTTGGCTGCTGTGCACTGATGCTGTCTTAGCTGTGAGCTGATCCTCTGTTAAGCTGACAACATATTCAACCATTTTACTAGTTAACTATTATTACAATCTTTTTATTAACTTTCTTTACACTTTTGAAGATATTTTTATTATTAGATACTAGGGGTTCCCCTCTGCTTGCTTTGTTCACCCACTCCTCCAAAACCCCCTCTTAAACAGTGATACAATGGGAAACAAAAAAAGTTTTTTTTTTACCTCCACTTTGCTCGATCAGCTGCTGGCCTGCTGTTGCTGCTTGCAGCGAGATCTGCATCTCGCACAGCGCTTTGAACATTTAAAAGCCTGTACAGCAGCTGTCCTACTCTTTGTCAGAAGTGCTGCCAGATGAAGATCATGGGACACCTAGAATACTTCCTGGGGCTGTATAAAAGGAGCCGCCTCAATCCATTCAAGGAGCTAGATTCTGGAGGAAGAGGGAAAAAGCTTGCCAAAGGAGGAGTGGAGGTGGAAGGACAGAAAGAAGAGAAGATAAAGTACTGTGTGCTGATATTGTGTTGTAGACTGGGATTTTTTATAGTGCTGTGCAGGTGGGAGCCTTGGGAAATGTTTTACACTGTAAAATAAAAACGTGTGTTGTTCTGGACTTGCACTTGGTGTCTGTCTGTGTCGGGTTTGGGGAACTGGTGCATCCCCAGTGACCTCTATAATTATATAAATGTGTATATATGTGTGTATACAATACAATACAATTTATTTTTTGTATAGCCCAAAATCACACAAGAAGTGCCGCAATGGGCTTTAACAGACCCTCCCTCTTGACAGCTCCCCCAGCCTTGACTCTCTAAGAAGACAAGGAAAAAACAAAAAAAAAACCCTTGTAGAAAAAAAATGGAAGAAACCTTGGGAAAGGCAGTTCAAAGAGAGACCCCTTTCCAAGTAGGTTGGGCGTGCAGTGAGTGTCAAAAAGAAGGAGGAGAGGGTGCTTTGTGCACTGTGGAGATTTAATTAAGTCAACATTTGGACTTTTACCTGGTGTCTGGAGTCGTGGACAGTGGTTCAAGGCGAGCGATAGCGCCCCCTATCTGTCACAATATATATATATATGGTATCCTGGCAACATAGTTCTGCCATGGTGATCACTTTTATATCACAGTTCAGAGTCTCTCCTGCAAATTCAACCCTTTGCATGATTTATGTGGACCCTGAAATATTATTCCCAGGTGAAAAGAAAAGGCTGGTCCTTAACAAGAAATTTGGGAAATTAACTAGGAGATGAAAGGGAAGACAAACAATAGTAAAAGATCAGGTCAAAAAGTTTAAATTGGCAAAGCCAAAACAAATGCAAAAAGGCATCAGTCAAAAAAATTAAAATGAAGTGTAAGTACGATTGTGTTAAATTATCCCAAAACAAGGGTACAGAATGCACCATGATGCTTTTGTTTTATGTCTGCAGAAACATGTCACATATTGTCAGAATTTGGTGATAATGGTAGTAACCAACACAACAGGCATAAAGAAAATGGCATATAATTAGATCATAACCAAATTGTGATGAAGGTCAAAAAAATTAGTAATGAAGAAATTACAATAAAACAATAAAGGAAGAAGAAAATCATGACCTGTGTGGCTTTTCTCTGCATTTTGCAAATTCTGTATCTGTATCCTTCCATGTTCTGGTATATTGACAAATATAAATTGGCAATCTACGAAGGAGCAAACCTGCAATAAAATGGGACCCTTTTTGGGGGTGGTTACTTAACTGTGTCCAGTGTTGCACAGAGAGATTCTGGTCTCCCACAAGCCTGCTCAAAAATGAATGAATAAATACCTCAGTAGCAAAGATTCTACAGAAATGATCCAACTTAATAAAAGCATGAGTGTCTGTGTGTGTGTCTGGTTGCTATGTCACTGTCATACCAATAGATAGTGCATCACAAATATTACATTGATTTTATGAATCCCATACCAAATGGAGAGTACTGTGACTTATGCATTGCATGGTGCAAGGCAAATGTTACCAATGAGGTCTACATAGATTACTTAGAAACTGACCTATCTTAGACGGGTACCAGGTCTAGTTTATATATAATTTAAATATAAACTCAAGTGTAGACTTTATTACACAAAGGAAATAAACAGAATCTACTTGTGTTTAACAATATAAACTGAAAGCAAATAAAACAGAATTCATGTTTCACAGTTATACTACTGGTGGGTTTTGTAATTCATTTAGCATCACTGTACTGCATTCCATTATGTACTGTATTTTAAATAGAAGTGAATTGCTTTAGAATGAAATTATGTTTCAGTGTGAGCAAATATTTCCAATGCCTA
>NW_024386147.1:0-5071 GCF_016835505.1 Polypterus senegalus | reverse complement strand
GGAAAAAGAAGGGTTTAAACAGGGCAGAAAATAATTTAAAAAGGTTTTTTCCCCGGGGAGAAAAGGGGAAAAGAAGGGTTAATCGGGCAGAAAATAAGGTGAAAAAAAGGGTTTATTAGGCAGAAAAAGGTTTAATTCAGGGCAGCAAAATAGTTCTGAAAAAGAAGGTTTAATTCAGGGCAGAACAATAAGTGTGAAAAAAGAAGGGTTAATTCAGGGCGAAAAAGAAGGTTTAATTCAGGGCAGAACAATAAGTGTGAAAAGAAGGTTAATTCAGGGCAGAACAATAAGTGTGAAAAAGAAGGGTTAATTCAGGGCAGAACAATAAGTGTGAAAAGAAGGGTAATTCAGGGCAGAAAAATAAGTGTGAAAAGAAGGGTTAATTCAGGGCAGAACAATAAGTGTGAAAAAGAAGGGTGAATTCAGGGCAGAAAAATAAGTGTGAAAAGAAGGGTTTAATTCAGGGCAGCAAAATAGTTCTGAAAAAGAAGGTTTAATTCATGACAGAACAATAAGTGTGAAAAGAAGGGTTAATTCAGGGCAGAAATAAGTGTGAAAATAATTCAGGGCAGAACAATAAGTGTGAAAAGAAGGGTTAATTCAGGGTAGAACAATAAGTGTGAAAAAGAAGGGTTAATTCAGGGCAGAACAATAAGTGTGAAAAAGAAGGGTAATTCAGGGCAGAAAAATAAGTGTGAAAAAGAAGGGTTAATTCAGGGCAGAACAATAAGTGTGAAAAGAAGGTTTAATTCAGGGCAGAACAATAAGTGTGAAAAAGAAGGTGAAATTCAGGGCAGAAACAATAAGTGTGAAAAAGAAGGGTTAATTCAGGGCAGAACAATAAGTGTGAAAAAGAAGGGTTAATTCAGGGTAGAACAATAAGTGTGAAAAAGAAGGGTTAATTCAGGGCAGAACAATAAGTGTGAAAAAGAAGGGTTAATTCAGGGCAGCACAATAAGTGTGAAAAAGTGTTTAAAAGAACAATAAGTGTGAAAAAAGGGTTAATTCAGGGCAGGCAAAAAGAAGGGTTAATTCAGGGCAGAACAATAAGTGTGAAAAAGAAGGGTTAATTCAGGGCAGAACAATAAGTGTGAAAAAGAAGGTTTAATTCATGACAGAACAATAAGTGTGAAAAAGAAGGGTTAATTCAGGGCAGAACAATAAGTGTGAAAAAGAAGGGTTAATTCAGGGCAGAACAATAAGTGTGAAAAAGAAGGGTTAATTCAGGGCAGAACAATAAGTTAATGAAAAGAAGGGTTAATTCAGAAAAGAAGGGTTAATTCAGGCAGAACAATAAGTGTGAAAAAGAAAGGTTTATTCAGGGCAGAAAAATAAGTGTGGAAAAAAGGTTTAATTTAGGGCAGCAAAATAGTTTTGAAAAAGAAGGTTTAATTCAGGGCAGAACAATAAGTGTGAAAAAGAAGGTTTAATTCATGATAGAACAATATGTGTGAAAAAGAAGGGTTAATTCAGGGCAAAACAATAAGTGTGAAAAAGAAGGGTTAATTCAGGGCAGAACAATAAGTGTGAAAAAGAAGGGTTAATTCAGGGCAGAACAATAAGTGTGAAAAAGAAGGGTTAATTCAGGGCAGAACAATAAGTGTGAAAAAGAAGGTTTAATTCAGGGCAGAACAATAAGTTTGAAAAAGAAGGTTTAATTCAGGGCAGAACAATAAGTGTGAAAAGAAGGGTTAATTCAGGGCAGAACAATAAGTGTGAAAAGAAAGGTTAATTCAGGGCAGAAATAAGTGTGAATAAGTGTGAAGAACAATAAGTGTGAAAAAGAAGGGTAATTCAGGGCAGAACAATAAGTGTGAAAAAGAAGGGGCAGAACAATAATTCAGGGCAGAACAATAAGTGTGAAAAAGAAAGGTTTATTCAGGGCAGAAAAAAATAGAAAAATAGGGTTTAATTCAGGGCAGAACAATAAGTGTGAAAAAAGAAGGGTTAATTCAGGGCAGAAACAATAAGTGTGAAAAAGAAGGGTAATTCAGGGCAGAACAATAGTTGTGAAAAGAAGGTTAATTCAGGGCAGAAAAATAAGTGTGAAAAAGAAGGGTTAATTCAGGGCAGTGAAATAAGTTTGAAAAAGAAGGGTTTAATTCAGGGCAGAACAATAAGTGTGAAAAGAAGGGTTAATTCAGGGCAGAACAATAAGTGTGAAAAAGAAGGGTTAATTCAGGGCAAAACAATAAGTGTGAAAAAGAAGGGTAATTCAGGGCAGAACAATAAGTGTGAAAAAGAAGGGTAATTCAGGGCAGAACAATAAGTGTGAAAAAGAAGGGTGAATTCAGGGCAGAAACAATAAGTGTGAAAAAGAAGGTTTAATTCAGGGCAGAACAATAAGTTTGAAAAAGAAGGTTTAATTCAGGGCAATAACAATAAGTGTGAAAAAAAAAGAAAAATAAGGTTAATTCAGGGCAGAACAATAAGTGTGAAAAAGAAGGGTAATTCAGGGCAGAACAATAAGTCTGAAAAGAAGGGTTAATTCAGGGCAGAACAATAAGTGTGAAAAGAAGGTTAATTCAGGGCAGAACAATAAGTGTGAAAAAGAAGGGGGCAGAACAATTAATTCAGGGCAGAACAATAAGTGTGAAAAAGAAGGGTTAATTCAGGGCAGAACAATAAGTGTGAAAAAGAAGGGTTAATTCAGGGCAGAACAATAAGTGTGAAAAAGAAGGTTTAATTCAGGGCAGAACAATAAGTGTGAAAAAGAAGGGTTAATTCAGGGCAGAACAATAAGTGTGAAAAAGAAGGGTAATTCAGGGCAGAAAAATAAGTGTGAAAAAAGGGTTAATTCAGGGCAGAACAATAAGTGTGAAAAAGAAGGGTAATTCAGGGCAGAACAATAAGTGTGAAAAAGAAGGGTTAATTCAGGGCAGAAGGTCAGAACAATAAGTGTGAAAAAGAAGGGTTAATTCAGGGCAAAACAATAAGTGTGAAAAAGAAGGGTTAATTCAGGGCAGAACAATAAGTGTGAAAAAGAAGGGTTAATTCAGGGCAGAACAATAAGTGTGAAAAAAGAAGGTTAATTCAGGGCAGAACAAAAGAAGGTAATTCAGGTGTGAAAAATTCAGAAAGGTTTTATTTCAGGGCAGAAAAATAAGTGTGAAAAAAAGGTTTAATTCAGGGCAGCAAAATAGTTTTGAAAAGAAGGTTTAATTCAGGGCAGAACAATAAGTGTGAAAAAGAAGGTTTAATTCAGGGCAGAACAATAAGTGTGAAAAAGAAGGGTTAATTCAGGGCAGAACAATAAGTGTGAAAAAGAAGGGTTAATTCAGGGCAAAACAATAAGTGTGAAAAAGAAGGGTTAATTCAGGGCAGAAAAATAAGTGTGAAAAAAGGGGTTAATTACACCACAATTAGGGTGAAGGAGAAGGGTTAATCTGGAGTGGAAAATTAGGGTGAAGGAGAAGGGTCAATTCCAAAATTGAAAATTAGGGCTAACGAGAAGGGTTAATCTGCTATGTAAAATTATTTTGAATGAATTTGGTATGCAAAATTCTTTTGCATGAGACATCTTAATCTGGAAGGGAAATTAGGGTGAACGAGAAGGGTTAATCTGGTATGCAAAATTATTTTGGAAGTTTCAAACGCGATAATACTTCACAGCATTTGAAGTGAGGAGGTAAATGGAAAACGCATTGCAACATGAAAATAAAACAAAAGGGTTTCAGTTATGCCTGAAACATTCATTCATATATACGGAGTGCATAGTAAGGACACAATCGTCTTCATCCTCGCACAATTTGGGTCCAGGTTTAGCATTGGTGGTTCAGTGGTAGAATTCTCGGCTGCCACACGGGAGCCAATCACGTATAGTTGACACAGACTGCTCAGCCAATCACAGAGCAGCAGGCCTGACCTGCCTCAGAGACCCGAGTTCGATTCCCAAGCGAGGTGAATGCCCGTTATGTGGGTGTGTGTTCTTTCTTCAAAATGCTTTGGATTAAATAAGAACACATAAAAATGAAATACTTGATGCAGAATTCAACTGTGCTTTGCGAATTTTAATTTCCAGACAACAACAATGTAAGTTTTTTTTTTTTAACGTATTGTTTAATGTGTAAGGTGCTTAAGACTGGGGTGAAATCTCACCCTGAAACATACAGGACACATTTTTTGAACCATAGCAATTATTTTTATTCTTTAATAATGAAAAAATGTCTCACACAAAAAGTTAAGGCAAATATTTCAACAACAGAAAAAAAAAATATGTACATAATTATTGAAACATATTTAGCATGAGGCTAATCACAAGTCTTTCACAAATTTTATACGACTGGTAAACTTTCAGCTCTTTGCTAAACCGCAATCCTATAAATGTTGCTCACAATTATACAGAGAGACTCAGGAGAACCAGAGAGGCACAACAAAGAAAGTCAGTATATTTTCCTAATTATTCGATAAACTTTTTTTTTTTTTTTATTTCCCTCTTTTCCTCATCCCATCTCATTCTCTCTGTTTCATAAAAAACTGATGTTTGGAATTATTTCCAAGTCATCTCCCTTTCCATCCCCTTATCCTTATAAAGGGAAAAGACCTTGGCTGGGCAGTAAATGTATTTGCCAGGGTGTCCTGGAAATGCCACATGCATATGAGGGCTGTTAGGACCCTGCTTGAGCTGCAACTGGCAAAATCGACAGATGCGACCCTGAGGCTGCAGATCAGGCCTTTTCCGTTTCGGTTGTCCTTTCTCTTCTACTCTCTTCCTCGTGGCATCTAGTTCCCACTGAAAGAACTCAGTTTCTGCAAAATCTTTAAATTGCATTTTTGGATCTGTCAGTCCCTCTGATCCATACATTTTGAAAACTTTATGAGAACAATAGAAATAACGAACAGGGCCTTGCTGGTAAAAAATATGAACTGAAGAGCCATCATTTTCATATCTTGATTTTGGCTGACCACATGAAAGACAGGATTTTGTCCTTTTCTTGTGTATTTGGGGTGGATGGTGCTGTTGTTGTTGTTGTTGTTTCCCTAGGATTTGATGCACAATTCTCTCAATTGATTCCTGTGACAGTGCAACGGCAGGAGAAGGTGAAGGGGGGTGAACAATGACAGGGGACAT
>NW_024386146.1:0-35954 GCF_016835505.1 Polypterus senegalus | reverse complement strand
AGATCTCGAATAAAATTGTTCCGTTATCTCGAGAAAATAAAGTTCGCTTTCTCGAGATCTCGATAAAATTATTCCGTTATCTCGAGAAAACAGTTTAAAAATAACGCTATATCACGCCCTCTCGGCTTCCGTACAGGTAACCAGTGTAGTGACGCTAAGACTGGTGTGATGTGTTCTGATTTTCTTTTCCTAGTTAGGATTCTAGCAGCTGCATTCTGCACTCGTTGCAAATGATTTGTGTCTTTTGGGTAGTCCTGAGAGGAGTGCGTTACAGTAATCTAGTCGACTGAAAACAAACGTGTGAACTAATTTCTCAGCATCTTTCAGTGATATAAGAGGTCTAACTTTACTTATGTTTCTTAAGTGAAAAATGCTGTCCTAATGATCTGATTAATATGTGATTTAAAATTCAGATTACAGTCAACAATCACCCCTAAGCTTTTACCTCCGTCTTGACGTTTAATCCTAATGTATCCAGTTTATTTCTAATAGCCTCATTGTATCCATTATTGCTGATCACTAAAATTTCAGTTTTCTCTTTATTTAACTTGAGAAAATTACTATTCATCCATTCTGAGATACAAGTCAGACATTTTAAGACCAGATGCCTTTCCAGACTCCAACCTCCTTTTAAAACAATCAATGGGGCGGTGAGCTTATTTTGGCATTGAGGGCAAAGTTTGTGGGCGCTGTGTGAAGAGGAGTATGGGAGTGAGTCAAGGCTGATGAAGATGAAAAGTGAAGCAAAACTGGAAAGAACAAATTCAGTTCAGTTTAATTTGGTTTATTTGTGTACAGTGCTGGCACAGAGTGCTGTGAGAAGTTCTCAGGTAAATCCAGAATTACTACAAATAAAGACACAGATTTGTTAAAACAGACTTTACAAACAAAGCAGTTTGACACTGATTAACAAAAATGGAGCCTGGCACTATCTGTCCATTGATTAACAGTGTAACTGTAGAGGGGAGCAAAAGAAAAAGTCAGTCAGCAGCCTTAATGGAGAGAGCAAACCTCTGGGGGTCCATCAGACACTTAGAACAAAGAAAGTCAAAGACTCAGCCACAGTTGAGCAAGGACTAAATTTCTCTTGTGAAGAAATAAATCTTCTTAAGGAAATATCGCTTTCTGAAGTATGTTTTTAATTGTGGAGAACTTTATGGGATGCTTACACTTACCAAGGAGGCTGTGCTGAAAAGTCTGTTATTTAATGTTGTTGTCGCTCTGTTGCTACCTGCAGAGTGAAGTTTCTATTTGGTGTTCACCCATAAATCACGAGTATCGTTGCCAGTCCTTCAACAGTATAAAAGATCACCATTTTAAGCTCTCATAAGCGTGACTATGTTTCTCCTGTACTGACCTCCCTTCATTGGCGTCCAGACCGTGACAGGGTTGATTTTAAGGTGCTGCTGTTTCTTTTTATTTACCTTAATGTATTCACGCCATCCTATTCAGCCATTACCCACTTTACATTCCCTCTTGCCAGGTAAGGATGTCTGATCATCTGACACTCTTTGTGGTACTGAGGGCTCGACTAAAACTTAAAGGTGAGTGTGCTTTTCAAACAGCCGCCCCTCAGTTCTGGAACGATCTACCTGCTTATCTCAGGTCTGCAACAACTGTGGCTGTTTGAACATTACGACTGAAAGGGCATCTTTTCTCTTTTTACATTTCATTATCATTAATTCCTTTATTTTCCTTTTCATTCTTTCCTGTCTTAGAATGTTGTTCTTTTTACCTTTATTAATTTTAATCTGCAGCACTTTGGTCAGTATTTTAAATGTTCTTTATAAATAAACTAAATTACACTACAGTAAATTTCATAATCACATTAAAAGATGATGTCACAGCTGATGTCCCACAATCTTCCATTTTTAAAAAGTATTTTATTGTGGATTCATTATTTAGGTGCTTTGAAGTTCAACTCTGAGGCGTTTTTCTTTTTATGAGGGTTTTCATTTCTAAGCTTTGCAGAAGGAACAGACATCGATAATCCATTTGATTCGACATCTTATGATAAATAAATCACCAAAAGTGGAACTCACACAGCCCTGAAGTGTCCCATCACACAAAATGTCCTCTAAGCTTTTCTGCTCCTGAATATTCATCTTGTTTGTAGTTCAAAGTCAGTTAGTGCAGAATATTTAAAGTTTCAACGTCGATTGATTATTTAGAGCAGTAGAGAAATATGATTGCAATTTTTATGTATTTATATTTCTGAAGAAACTACAGTAGGTGCAGACTAGTAATGTTTTGAATTTCTGCTTAAATTATGTTAATAAAGATACCTAATGTATTTCTATATTTAATTTGTAGTTTATTACTAGATATTTGCTTATGGCACTACATAAATAAAATGTTTTATCATTATTTATATATTATTAAAGTCCTCAGAAACTATTGTCCAATGCAGGCAGCCATGAGGATCAAACAAACTCCAACAGTCTCTTAATTTAAAAACCTTCACACTTATATACTAAAACGGTTTAAGAAATATTGCACTTTCATATATAGTAACACAGGCAAGGGGGATACACAAACCAGTGTGTTTCTTTGTGCCAGTCCCAATCCCGGATAAAGGGGGAGGGTTACCTCAGGAAAGGCATCCGGTGTGAAATTTTTCCAAATCAATATGCAGACAACAATACAAATTTCCGTACCAAATTGGTTGAATCCTGGGTTAACAACGCCCGCCAGCAGTACTGTTAGCCAACAGAGCACTGTGGGAAATTGGGCTACTGTTGGACGAAAAGAAGAAGAGGGAGAAGGTGTGTCTGGTGGCAGGAGGAAGGGTAGGAGAGTGGAAGTGAGGGTAGGAACTTTGAATGTTGGCAGTATGACTGGTAAGTGGAGAGAGTTAGCAGGTATGATGGAAAGAAGGAAGGTTGATATATTGTGCGTACAAGAGACTAAATGGAAGGGAGTAAGGCCAGGTGGATCGGAGGTGGATCCACATTGTTCTATCATGGTGTGGATAGGAGGAGAAATGGGGTAGGAGTTATGCTGAAGGAACAGTATGTCAAGAGTGTTTTGGAGGTGAAAAGAGTGTCAGACAGAGTAATGATTATGAAGCTGGAAATTGGAGGTGTGATGATGAATGTTGTTAGTGCATATGCCCCGCAAGTTGGGTGTGCGATGGATGAGAAAGAAGATTTTTGGAGTGAGTTGGATGAAGTGATGAACAGAAAGGGAACAAAGGGACAGAAAGTGGTGACTGGAGTGGATTTCAATGGGCATGTTGATGAAGGGAACAGAGGAGACGAGGAGGTGATGGGTAGGTATGGTGTCAAGGAGAGGAATGAAGAAGGTCAGAGGATAGTGGATTTTGCAAAATGATGGACATGGCTGTGGTGAATACGTATTTTAAGAAGGGGAAGGATAATAGGGTTACATACAAGAGTGGAGGAAGATGCACACAGGTAGATTACATCCTATGCAGAAGACTCAATCTGTAGGAGATTGAAGACTGCAAAGTGGTGGCAAGGGGAAAGTGTAGTTAAGCAGCATAGGATGGTAATCTGTAGGATGACGTTGGAGATCAAGAAGAGGAGGATAGTGAGGGCAGAGCCAAGGATCAAATGGTGGAAGTTGAAAAGGAAGAGTGCAAGGTTCAGTTTAGGGAGAAGGTGAGATGGGCAATGGGTGGCAGTGAAGAGTTACCAGACAGTTGGGAAACTACAGCAGATGTAGTAAGGGTGACAGCAAGAATGGTGCTTGGCATGACATCTGGACAGAGGAAGGAGGACATGGAAACCTGGTGATGGAATGGGGAAGTACAGGAGAGTAAACAGAGGAAGAGGATGGCGAAGAAGAAGTGGGATAGTCAGAGAGATGCAGAAAGTAGACAAGAGTACAAGGAGATAAGGCTCAAAGTGAAGAGAGAGGTGGTGAAGGCTAAAGAAAAGGGGTACAATGAGTTGTATAAGAAGTTGGATACTAAGGAGGGATTAAAGGACCAGTGGGCTAGACAGAGGGATTGAGCTGGTAAAGATGTGCAGTAGGTTAGGGTGATAAAGGATAAAGATGGAAACATACTCACAAGTGAGGAGAGTGTGTTGAGCAAATAGAAAGAGTAGTTTGAGAGGCTGATGAATGAAGAGAACGAGAGAGAGAAGAGGTTGTCTGATGTGGAGATAATAAATCAGGAAGTGCAATGGATTAGCAAGGTGGAAGTAAGGACAGCTATGAAGAGGATGAAGAATGGAAAAGCCGTTGGTCCAGATGACATACCTGTGGGAGCATAGAGGTGTTTAGGAGAGATGGCAGTGGAGTTTTTAACCAGATTGTTTAATGGAATCTTGGAATGTGAGAGGATGTCTGAGGAGTGGAGAAGAAGTGTACAGGTGGGCCGATATTTAAGAATAAGGGGATGTGCAGGATTGTGGTAATAACTACAAGGGGATAAAATTGATGAGCCACAGCATGAAGTTATGGGAAAGAACAGTGGAAGCTCAGTTAAGAAGTGAGGTGATGATTAGTGTGCAGCAGTATGGTTTCATGCCAAGAAAGAGCACCACAGATGCAATGTTTTTTTCTGAGAGCGTTAATGGAGAAGATTAGAGAAGGCCAGAAGGAGTTGCTTTGTGTCTTTGTGGACTTAGAGAAAACATATGACAGCATATGACATATTAGAAGTGTTTTGATATTGTATGATGAAGTCAAGAGTGGTACAGGATATGTATGAGGGAAGTGTTAAAGTGGTGAGGACTGCAGTTGGAGTGACGGATGCATTCAACGTGGAGGTGGGATTACATCAGGGATCAGCTCTGAGCCCTTTCTTATTTTCAATGTTGATGGACAGGTTGACAGATGAGATTAGACAGGAGTCACCGTGGACTATGATGTTTGCTGATGACATTGTGATCTGTAGCGATAATAGGGAGCAGGTTGAGGAGACCCTGGAGAGGTGTAGATATGAGAGGAGGGAATGAAGGTCAGTAGGAACAAGGCAGAATACTTGTGTGTAAATGAGAGGGAGGTCAGTGTAATGGTGAGGATGAGGGCAGTAGAGTTGGTGAAGGTGGATGAGTTTAAATACTTGGGATCAGCAGTTCAGAGTAATGGGGATTGTGGAAGAGAGGTGAAAAGAGAGTGCAGGCAGGGTGGAGTGCGTGGATGGAGAAGAGTGTCAGGAGTGATTTGTGACAGACGGGTATCAGCAAGAGTGAAAGGGAAGGTCTACAGGACGGTAGTGAGACCAGCTATGTTATATGGGTTGGAGATGGTGGTACTGACCAGAAAGCAGGAGACAGAGCTGGAGGTGGCAGAGTTAAAGATGCTAAGATTTGCACTGGGTGTGAGGAGGATGGACAGGATTAGAAATGAGGACATTAGAGGGTCAGCTCTGTTTGGACGGTTTGGAGACAAAGCCAGAGAGATGAGATTGTGTTGGTATGGTCATGTGCAGAGGAGAGATGTTGGATGCTGAAGATGGAGCTGCTAGGTAAGAGGGAAATAGGAAGGCTTAAGAGAATGTTTATGGATGTGGTGAGAGAGGACATACAGTTGGTGGGTGTGAGAAGCAAGATGAAGAGGACATATAAGTATTGAAACAGATAATCTGCTGTGGTGGCCCCTAATGGGAGAAGCTGAAAAAGAAGATTCTTTTATGTCTAGTAATTTTTGATCTTCCTAAACTGATATAACATCATAACACCTTGATTTAATTCATTTACCATCTTAGATTGCGATTCTGGGCCCAAAGATCAGACATACTATATGTGTATTGTCATGTCCCACACACAAAAGTAGCAAAATTATTGCAGGCCTTAAAATAACTTAAGTCAGACCAACGCACCACCATGTCTGGTTTCCTAAGGCAGGTTTCACCCTGGTGGACCCGACTCCTGAGGTTCTACCCACACAATACAAAAATATCATAAACATAACAAATTACTACTTAATAAACAACAATAAACACAAATCACAAAACTGCATACATTAAAAATCAAAATGATAAAATAAATTAAAGGGCAAGTAATATCTGAAAAATAACAAAACCGTTAAACAAATAAGAAATACATTTAAGTCAATGCAGCAGCTTGGACTACAAGAAAGTTTATGAGAATTGAGTCACCCTTTTAAATGAACTTTTAAAAAAGCCTGCATGTCTCTGATCAAACACCTTCTAATGTGAGGAGGTAGCTGGAAGATCTTAAATGGATTCCAAAGGTCTGGGGACCCTCATAAGAATTAAAATCACTCAGAGTCTGAGAAGCTGAAGTCAGATGATGAGGTGATGAGGACTTTGGGCCGCATTCTCTAGTGTGTTTAGACCTGCTCATTGGCCATTGTAGACCACGTGACCTTAAGCTGCCCAAATCTTCTCATACTAACATGAGTTTAACTGCATTGTCTCTTGTTTGTTTTACACTTCTGTCAGTAGTGGTGGGAGACATGCATTTAAGAATTTCTTTGAATTGTGTACTTGATACATGAACATAAACTTAAAATGACCTTGAAGTTGAAGACGCTCAGTCCTGCCATTTCTCCCAAGACTCCATAAAAACTAGCAATCTGACAAAATGGCCACTGGCTGAGGGTTCAGTCTTGTTGTTCAAGTGCCAGATGCTTTGTGTTTAGGTGTCTTTATAAGAGTCACTGGTTACATTAAGGTGAGAGCTGCAGGGATCATGTCCATCAGCAGGTCTCACTTCAACTGACATCACTGAGCTGGATGAGGGTCTGTTTGTGAGGAGAATGATGTCTGGTTTGACAGCTCACTCTCAATGTGGATCCAAAGAAACGTACAGATGTCACCATCATAATTACATCCATGATAAGAGTGTGCTAGAGGAGCACTGGATGGTAAAGTGGCAACCAGATAAAGACTCACTAGACAACATTCCTTTTTTAATCATAAGATTGTAGTTCTTGCTTTCAGTTTGTCGCAATGTAGAAGAGCAGCCTTGTAAGCTGACAGACAAGCCGAGTCCTGCTGTGGTGTGAGGTGCGGCCTCACAACTGACAACACCTGCCGGAGTCGAGGGGTCTGCTGCTACTGCTGTTTCACTGCTGTAAGTCTTTCAATTCTTTTTCTGGAATTTCTTTGAGTTGCTGGACGTTTCTTAGTGGCATTGAGGATGGCACAGATGTTCCTGTAGGATTGGAGATCAGGTCTGTGCTGCAGGGGTGTAAGCAAATATCAGAAAAAGAGATCTGGAGTGGAGTATGCCATGTTGTGTCAGCTCTGTTGGATACAATGTGACAAGTGACGGGGCTCACTGCTTAATTTACAATCTGCTGCTGACGTTACTTAGCACAAAGTTCACCAACAGTAAAGCACAAAACCATCTGATTAGATCTGAATTGCAATCTTGAAACACGTAATGAGCCTGCATCTCTAAATGAGGTGACTGGTTTGTTAACTTCACAGCAGGTCAGGTCAGGGTGGTAGTCAGGTTGGGATTGTTAGATCTGATTTGAACCTTAAATGAAGAGCCAGTGATGAGTGGTCAGCTCTAAGATTGGTAACAAAGCGCAGTCCTGTCCTACTCACCAATCTTTATCATCGCTGGTAACCTTAATGTCCACATTTACATCTCTGCATATAAGTTCTATGAATTGTGTTATTTGTTCAATGCTTAATTGTAGTATTTTGCTATTTTTCTACCCTTTAATTGTTTCTGATTCTAATTCAGACCTTTCTTTCATGTATTTATGTATCTGTTAATTGGTGTTTAATGTTTGCCATTGGTTTCTATTCAGTGTTATTAATGTGATCTTTTTCTTTAGTTTTATTCCTATTTTATCTTTTTCTGATTATAAGTGAAGTGCTTTGAGTTTACAAACAGTAAAATTAAATTAAAATTAGAAAAGCATTCAAATGGAAGAATCCCCAGTTAGTTATTTTTAGTTTTTAGTCTAATCTACAGAGTATATTATATATTCTCACTTGCTTGACTCACTTGTTTAATCACTACTCTCTGGCACTTTGAATCGTGTTTCATTTTTTGCTGTGTTGATTCAGGCAATAATTAAATAATTTTAAAAATAATAAATCATTCCATTAGAGACAGAAGCCATCCTTTTCAAGTGTTTAAAAAGGTTGATTGAAATAATATGCTTCTCTTTAGCACTAAACAATGAATAATATTAGAATATAAATATTTAGGATAAACATTATTTTCTGCTTTATTATATTTCAAGAAATAAAAAAATTAACTAATTACAAGGTCTTGATGCAGAAGTCCTTGAGTTGCTAAAATTAAACTTGTAACCCCTGTGGTCGAAATTTAACATCTTAAGAAAGAAAGAAACTGAGAAAGAAAAAACATTATTAACTAATGATTATAAGTAGTTACCTCACAAACACCAAGGACTGTATTTTGTATTAATCATGCTGCAGAGAGTTATATGATTTATTACTTCTGTATGATTTGTTCTTCATTTAGGTAGATAAAGAATTAAGTTTGTGCACAGAATAAGGGACTAACTTGCATTCTTTTAGATAGATAGATAGATAGATAGATAGATAGATAGATAGATAGATAGATAGATAGATACTTTATTTATGAGAAAATGCTGACCTCTTGATACCAACAGAACACCCTGTGATATTATAAATCAGTGTGACAGTTTCTGAATTCTTGCTTAAAACTATTTGAGCATATTTCTTAAAACTGTGAGTGCCTTGATAACCTCTTTATCTGAAAGAAGCAATGTGCACATTCCAATTCAGGGAGTCGCAAGCTATTATAATTTATGTATAAACTGAAAATAAACTGCCACATATATACTGTATATATTTTTTTGTTTAATACACAAACTAGGTATATAGAGGGAGGCCCCACGTTAGGCTGCAGGCTGTCTGATCTGACCATTCAGTGGCACTGAGCTTTGCTGGGCGCAGTCTCATTGACTTACCAAAATAAAGAAATTGCTTTTACTTTAAATTGTTTTTTGTCTCCCGTTGTTTCCGACTTCAGCGTCCACAAAACATATCCTCTAACAGGACAATTCAGTAATCAGGCAGGAGAAAAGCTGTTCATGGTACCTTTAATTACTCCTGTCTTTTAGAGGGAGTGTTCATCAGAAACAGTCTGTTACAGCCTGGTCAGAATGGTCAGAGAAACAAAGAATAGAAGTTCATTTTATAAACTGCTGAATTTACACACAGCGTAACATTTACTCTGGTTGGTTTACATCCAAATGATTTATATAAAATGAAAGTCTGTTATATTATATTCTGGTTCTTCTTATACCTTTTGAGATGAGACACCACCCTTGAGATGTCTGAGCATATAACAACAGTCCATTCTCATTGTTTATAGGACATCTGCTGATTTCTTAGTCATCTTTCAGTTCATTTTGTATTTTACATCAGCCTTTCTTCTGGTACATTCTTTATTTACTTGACCATCTCAGTATTTTTCATGAACCAAATCTTATAATTTCTGTGTACATTTTGTTGTTCACTTGACGTTTATTTGGTTTCCCACATTTTTTTAACACTTTATGCTATTTTTAAAGATGAATGCTGTGTTACCCTAAAATTATTCTTCCACAAAACCAAACAACTGAAATGGCAGCACACGTGTGTCCAGTGCTTATTCCTGCCAGGACAAACGACAGTGTGAGCAAATCTTCATCACATGTCATATATACCTCTGTTGAAAAATATTTAAAAGAACAAAAATGTGATATCTGACTCTTTGATGAAGCAAATGCATAACAGAAAACGCTCCAACTTTTAAATCACTTAACTAAGTCACCCATTAGTGTTATGTTAGGAGTACATTCTCTAACTTCATAAAATTAGAAAGGGCTCATTTTGACAAAATTAAAATACACAAACAAACAAACAAACTTAAAAACAAAATGCTGTCTGTCAGTTAGATATCCATTCATGATATTTGTGTCATTTTTCATGGTGATGACCGACTTATAAGCCAATTTAGATGTCCTGGAGCCGTCCACTTGCAATTGTGAGCCGAAATGGAGACCATCATGTAGAAATCACGTAACACCCATTCCATTATAGGTTTAAAATGATCAGTTTTGGAAAATGGATGGACAGACATCAGAATGTTTTACTTATGGATGGTCAAAACCTTCCATAACTTTAAGGTAATTTCTACACTAAGTCTGTTTTATAAACCCTGACTTTTGTGTAAAAAATGGCCTCAGTGTGTTTCCAAACATAAGCAAGTTTCACACTGACACTCCCGGACCAAATGATATTTATCTTGATGAGGTTAATGAGTAGAAATATAAACCCTTAATGCATATTTTTTCAAAAGTCTTTGCAGTCTGCACAAAGGATGGAGATCATCAAATCTTCTCTCATTGTGTAGAAAGTGTGATTGAGCAGATCCTGGTAACTGTAGGCCAGTAACATTTAACAAGCATCACAGGTAAATTAATTGAAGCAGTTATAACTGATAAAAAGCGCTATATAAATGTAATGAATTATTATTATTATTATTATTATTATTATTATTATTATTAAGAAAAGCCTTGCCACTCATGTCTAGAACAGGTGTTTTAGCACACAGTGTCAGGAATTATTTTTTAAATAAAATCTGTGACACTCTTGCAATGCCTTCAATGGATGTCCTCTATTATAACGTATCTGCGAGAGCCTTGGCTAAGAACAGCCTGAGTTCACAACAGCAAATCCTAACAAACATGAAACATCTGGAACTGATAAAGACAGATGATCTGTTCACTTTACACTAATTAACGTAAAGCGTATGGTGCAGTTCACCTTTTTATGTTTGATCTTCATACTGCAGCGACCTCAGCATGTCAGGTTTGAAAAGGAAAAAACACAGAAGGACAAAGAAAGGATCACAGCACAGTTTAGTGGAACAGTCAAATAAAAATACACAACTGTAAAATCAAAATGAGCAACTTTGAACTTGAACTATTTAAAATTGTCTTTGAATCTGTCATTACTATGGCCCTCGGAGACGCCGTTAATGAAGCAAAAAGACAAAAACCCACTGATTTCACATGTATGACCCCTTCACATCCCCCCACCCTCCTCTCTCGAACTATCCAGCAAAATCTATTCCTCCGTGCCGGCCGTTCAGGGTGCCTCTCCTTTTCCTCTCTTTACCATGAATCATACCCTTGATGTCAGTCCTCTGCACCCTTCTCTTCCCTCCCTCAGTCAACCCAACAGTCTTGTTTTCCGCCCTGGACTTCAACCTGGCCAGGACGCTACAGTACTGTGTGCAGATCTGGTCTAGCGGCGTCCAGAGAAGAGGGACCAAGCTGATTCCAGGACTAAGAGGTATCAGCGGTGAGGACAGATTGAAGAAATTAAACCTTTTTAGTTTAAGCAAACAGAGATTATGAAAGGAATTACTCAGTTATTACTTTAAAAAACGTTCTTCAACAGTAATACTGGGGCACAGTTGGAAACTTGTATTACACCAATGTTAGAAAGAACCACAGACACACAGAATAAATGACCAGGTAATGCAGTTGTGTGCAGGGCTTTAGGGACCTTCACATCTCGATTTGATGTTATTTGGACTGTCTTGGTGATAGGATGGAGGATCTTGTTGGCCTGTATGACCACAATGTGGTTTTAATGTTCAGAACGCACAGAATGTTTAGAGAGTTCAATGTAATGGCTGGCTTTGGCCTACATCTGATGAAAATGCACTTTACTCTCAAAGCTCAAAATGTATTGCATTAAGTCCAAAATCATTCTTAGACTACACCACAAGGGTGGGGATCACCTTGAACCCCTGGATTGGGGACCACGAAGAATGCTTTATAAGACACAGCATTTTTTGCAGTGATTGGAATATACAACAAAAAGAAAGCAGGAGCAAAAATAGTTAAAAGTGCCTTGCATTAAAAGCAAACACAATCCAAATCCTCAAGAACAAGCAAAGCAAAAAGTCAAGAACCGGAGCAAATGAAAGAAAACCACAATACTGACAAGAACAACACAAATCTAGCAAAGCACAGGCAAAATGAACTTTTGGTTTTATCTCAGAGATTTGCACTTTCAGTTTAGTATTGTTTTATTGTAGATTTATGTATTTTTAATTTTCAATCATTTATTTAATGAAGTAACAAGATGATTTTGTTGATTTGTTGGTTTATTTATATTTTTATTTTTTAAAAAGTGAAAATTGATTTCTTAATGAAAATAAATAATAATTTAAAACTTATACAACAAATTATTTCTAAATCGATCTACTAGAAAAATTGAAAAAAAATAATAATTCAGCCTCAAAGAACATTTTAAGGTATTGTTGTTATTTTTTGTTATTTTTTGCTCCTCTTATTTTTTTGCCTTGTCCACCACATATGGAGCCAAGGGGGGTGTTCTCTTTTCATTGCAGCTGTGCTGCTTTTCTGTTTTTTGGAAATGTATTTTATATAAAAGATTTTTTAGAATTTCCCTGCTTTTGATTGCCTTGAGGTTTGGCTGTTTTCTTCATAGACTGAAGTTTTTGAAATAACAAATTATGTTTTTATTATTATTTTGGGACCACAGTTTTCTTGTGGTTCCCCTTTTTCCTTTTCTGATGCTTTTAGATTTGACAATCATTTCTTCTTGGTCTGTAAAGGCTGGAAATCTGCTTGTTAAGTTTAGGGTTGTACGGCTCTGTGTGGTGTGAGGCAGCTACAAAAGAAAATTTCAAATTCAAGAAATAAACAGAAAACCTCCGTCTGAAGTAATTAAAGTGGACAATCCATGAAGATGAACAAAAAGCTGTAACAGACCTGAAGAACTAACTTCACGTGCTAAAACAATCACATATACCCCTTATTCATTCTTTTTAACCAGAAATATATTTTATTTAGTTCAAATATTTGGGAGACCCCTGCATGTCCAAACATGTTAGAAGAATAAGCCCAGCTGAGCATGCTGGGAGAGAGAAGTGCTGGCTAGGAAGATCACGGATTCTCGGCAGCGTTTGAAGCAGATGGCAGCTCTTTAGCGAACATTCTAAACAATTAAGACACATTTACGCCAAATTTATTTACTGACAACGCAATTAATCCGGTAAGTATAACTCACTCAACCTGGAGGTAAGTGAAGAAAATTTGGAAAGTTTACAAAATTATATTGATCAAGTTTTTGAGTCTGTTGTCATGGGGCCTAAGAAAGCAGCAGCTATCACGGAAACACCTGCTACCAAGAGAAGCCGTCCTCAAGATTCCCCCGAGGCGACCTCATCTCCCCGCAAGGATATATTAGAATTATTAGATTCTATAGATAAAAGGCTTTTGGGATTTGAGGGACGACTCCACCTGCTCGAAATTCTACACCAGGAGTTCCAGAACCTCCGACAATCTCTGGAATTCAGCCAGGATCAGGTGGAGCGGCTTGCTGCTGAAAACGCGTCTCTGCGGGAGACTGTGTCTTCCCTGACAGAGGGATGACACGGATCTCCCAAGACAACAAGACCCTGAAGGAGACGGTTTTGGATCTTCAGGCCCGCAGCATGAGAGACAATCTGGTGTTCGCAGGCCTGCGGAGCAGACGGAAGGACAACCGGAGGATTGCGAACAAACAATCAAGTATTTTCTCCAGACCCACATGAAGATACCCAAGAAACGGTAAAAACATCACCTTTCCCCGGGTACATCGCCTTGGAGCCAAGAGAGCAGACAGCAGAAGACCTCGTCCCATCGTGGCTAAATTTGAGCATTTTAAACAGAAGGATTTTGTTAAGAGCCACGGAAAGAGCTCAAAGGGAAAAATTTTAGCGTGAATGATCAATTTCCTAAAGAAATTTTGGATCGCCGCAGAGTTCTGTTCCCAATACGTAAAAATTCATCCAAGAAGGGAGCCGCTGTCATTTCTGTGGACAAGCTCTACGTCAACAACAGGCTGTACAAGGAGCGAGGAGTGACAGACTGGCTTTATTAGCCCAACATCAGGTCACAAGTTTATTTTCTTATCGGGATTCACTGGGTATGAGCATGTCAGGATATAAAAAAGCTGCTATATCCGTGTTTAGATGATGGGATCACCTGTTCTCTCACCACCCCACACCTCTAACACCTTTTCTTTTTACTTTTTTTCTTTTCTTAACCTTTATCACTCTTTCCTTTCCTTCTTTTACCTGCTTCTGGAACTTTACATCCGCATGACACAATCACACAACTTTCCTACACTCGTCAGCACACACACAACGCATACAAACACTAGATTATAATTATTACATTTTATCATACAACCACAAACACTTTTGGTTCTGTCTGATTATTATTATTATTATTATTATTATTATTAGTATTATTATTATTATTATTATTATTATTATTATCATCAGCATTATTATTATTATTATTTATTTTCAGCATTCATATTATTATTATCATCAGCATTAATAATATTATTATTATTATTAGCATTATTATGCATATATTTTTTATTTACTTATTTATTGCTTTATTTTTATTTATATATATATATATTTATTTATTTTTTTTTTTTTTTCTTCAGATTAAATTATACATTTATTTACTTAACTAACTCACCTGAAGGCACCATACATTAGCTAATCACACACACAACTATGGGTACACTAAGGTTTGTCAGTTGGAATGTTCATGGAACTGGCTCTAGAGAGAAGAGATTAAAGATTTTTGATCAGCTTAAAAGACTGCAGGCAGATGTTGTCTTATTACAAGAGACTCATAGGTCTGCCACAGTTGCAGATGAACTTAAAACATCTGAGTTTCCCAGACTGTTCTCTGCCGCCTATAACTCTAGACAAAGAGGTGTAGCTATTTTAATACACAAAAATACAAATTTCAAAGTATTGGACACAGTCTCAGATCCAGATGGTAGATTTATAATACTAAAACTATCTATACAAAATCAAAGCTTATGTATTGTTAGCATATACTGTCCAAACATAGATGACCCGCATTCTTTCATAATTTTTCTCTGTACTCTCCGAACACTTGGACTGTCCACTTATACTTGCGGAGATTTTAATTTTTGGATGGATCATTCTTCAGACAGGCTCAGTACAGCTGGGACTCAGCGCAGTTGGCATTCCACTAATATAGTCAAACAGTATATGAGTGATTATGGGCTTTGTGATGCATGGCGATCTTTTACCCCAGCCGTAGAGAGTATACTTTTTTCTCACATGTTCATCACTCTCACTCACGTTTGGACTATTTTCTAGTCAGCAGCTCATTATTGGCTGACATTTCAGACACTGAGATACACCCTATAGTTGTCAGCGATCATGCTCCAGTTTCTTTAACTCTGTTAAATAAGAAAACAATCCCATCAGGTAAAACTGGAGGTTTAATACGTCACTGCTTAAAGATGAAGGTTTTGTGGAATATTATAAAAAAGAGTGGGCTTTATATTTAGAACACAATGACATTCCTGGAACATCAGCATCTGTTCTCTGGGAGGCAGGGAAAGCAGTGATGAGAGGTAAAATAATTTCCTTCTCATCACATAAGAAAAAATAGAAAACAAACGTATTCAGGAATTAGAAGAAATCATTAAGTCTCTAGAGGCATCCCCAGAAGAAGAATTACAAAACAAATTGCGTAAAAGTAAACTAGAACTTAAAGGAATTATTGACAAAAAAACACAATTTTTAGCACAAAGACTACGAATAGAAAACTTTGAACACGGTAATAAATCAGGCAAGTTTTAGCCAACCAGTTAAAAATAAACAAAGAGAAAACTGCCATATCTGCTGTTAAAGACTCAACTGGGAATATAGTATATGACCCTGAAAGAATAAACAACACTTTCAGAGATTTTTACAAAACCTTGTACTCACCACAGATTAACCCATCAGATAATGAGATCAATGAGTTTCTAGACAGGATAATACTTCCTAAATTATCAGATAGCCAAGCTACAGTCCTGGACTCGCCATTAACATCAGATGAGCTTCAGGAAGCTCTTAACTCCATGCCTAATAGGAAGGCTCCAGGTCCAGATGGGTTTCCAGCAGAGTTCTACAAAGAATTCTGGATCATTCTGGCGCCAACATTCTTCAGAATGATGTGTGAAATACAAGAAAATGGTAGACTACAGCCAAACATGAATTCAGCCAACATTAGTCTCCTGTTAAAACCAGGCAAAGATCCTATATTTCCTACCAGCTATCGCCCAATTTCTCTTATTAATGTTGACCTGAAAATAATTTGTAAAGCCCTTGCAAAAAGATTAGAGAAGGTAACCCCTTTCATAATACATCCAGACCAAACTGGTTTCATTAAGGGGAGACATTCATCCACAAATTCACGTAGATTACTCAACTTAATAGACTTTTCTTATAGCAGAAACATGGAAACCAGTATATTATCTCTCGATGCAGAAAAGGCTTTTGATAGAGTTAACTGGAAGTTCTTATTTGCAACTTTACATAAATTTGGTTTTGGAAACTTCTTCATAAACTGGTTAAAAATTTTATACAGTTCACCAACAGCATGCGTCAGGACAAATGACCAAACATCAGATAGCTTCTGTCTTCAGAGGGGGACCAGGCAGGGATGCCCTCTCTCCCCCTCGCTATTTGCTATCTTTATTGAACCACTAGCAGCAGCAATCAGGCAAACTACAGTTATTAAAGGCATAAAGTGTAAGAACATAGAACATAAAATCAGTCTTTATGCAGATGACGTGTTACTTTATCTTCAGAATTCTCAATCCTCTCTCTCCCAGGCAATTGAACTAATAAACTCCTTTTCAAGAGTTTCAGATTATTCAATAAACTGGTTAAAATCCACAGTTCTTCCAATTAATTTCTCTTTTGTCAATTCCCTTAATACACAATTGGAATCAGGGAATATTACATACCTGGGCATTCATGTGTCTCCCAGGCTGGCAGATCTAACTAAACTAAACTACATCCCACTATTAAAGAAAGTGGAAGATGATCTTGCTAGATGGAAATCCTTACCGATATCACTTATGGGGAGGGTTGCCACAATTAAAATGATGGTTTTACCAAGAATCAATTACTTATTTTCTATGATCCCAAACAAGCCATCATCTGATTGGTTTAGATCCCTGGACTCCTCCATCACTAAATTCCTTTGGAAGGATAAACCTCCACGAATTAGCTTAAAAACACTACAGAAGACCAAAGATAGAGGAGGGTTGGATCTACCCAACTTCTATCATTATTTCTTAACCAACAGGCTCCAATATATACCAAGATGGTTGCAACATAACCCGCTGGATGAGTCCTGGTTAGATGTAGAACAGACACTTTGCAATACTATAGAGCTTTCGGACCTACCGTTTATTAGCTCAAAAATAAGAAAGCATGAAAGCTTTAAAAGTATTAATATCAGTACCTCACTGACAGCATGGTGGGAATATCTAAAAATGACGGAGTCTTCACTAATTCCATGCAGACGCACACCCATCTGGAATAATCCTGACATATTGCAAAACAATAAAATGATGAACCTCCCATACTGGAAAAGTAAAGGAATTCTATACATGGAACACATAGTTGAAGGATTGGATTTCATTCCATTTAACAGAATAGTCTCCCAATTTGGGATAGACAAGAATAGATTTTAGAATATCTCCAAATTAAATCAGTAGTTAAAGAAAAATTTAAGCTTAAAGTAGAATTACAAACACCATCAAGGGTATTAGACTTCTGTAATCTCAAACACCCCAAATTACTGTCTAAAGTATATAAAACATTGACCAAAATAGATGATACAATAGCAATTCCTATAGGCAAATGGGAGGAGGATCTATTAGTTAGCTTTGATCAGACTTTCTGGTCCCAAACCTGTTTAAAAACTTTTAAAACGATCAGAAACCCCAATTTACAACTAATTCAATACAAAATTCTACACAGAGTACACTATACAGGTCATCGGATGTTCAGGATGGGATTTGTGCCATCTGACACCTGCACACACTGCACAGACAACATTCCTGACAGTTATATCCACGCACTGTGGTCATGTCCACCTGTTCAGGGATTCTGGTATAGAGTATGTGAAGACCTGTCAAAGTGTCTGAAATGTGATATCCCAACTTCCCCCTCATTTTGCTTGCTGGGGAACCTAGAGGATGTCCCGATTGAAACAAATTTGGTTCACGTGGTTCTCACTGCCATATGCATCGCTAAGAAAACTATCCTCATAAACTGGAAAAAAAAGATAATCTTTGCATTAACCAGTATAGAAATCTTTTATTGGATCATATTACACTTGAGACAGCCTCTGCCTCCACTTCAAATCAATCTCTCTGGGCTCCTTTGATCGGTTCCATCACATAGCGATGATGGAGGGTCATTGATATGGTCCTGCGGGATGCTGTGGTTGATGTGGTGGAGAGTCTGAGCTTGGAGTATCTGGAGGATCCCTGGGGTGGGTTCACTAGGGGGGTCTTGGGCTGGGGGGCTGCTGCCCGACTCTGGTGGTGCTTGGGTTACCTCCGGGGGGGGCTTCTGGTGGTTGTGTGTAGGGCCTTAGGGGGGTCTTGGCGGTGGCTGCGGGTCGCTGCCTAGTGGCCGCAATGCCCCTGGGTTGGTCTGGGTGTGGGCCTGGTGGCTTAGGGTTTGGGGGGCCGTCCCCGGGTGGGGATATGGGTGGGGCCTTGGGGGTTGGGTCCTGGCATGTACGCTGCGGGAAGAGGGCGGAACGTGCGGCAGTTCCACCATGGGGGAGGGGGATGTCCGGGAGGGGGAGGATCCAGCTTTATCCTGGGTGTCTTATGTCTTACTTAATCTGAATGTTGAGTAAATGTGGGGATGGGAGTAAATATTCTGCTGGGGTGGTGTGGGTTGGTGGCCTCAGACTCCGTGGGGCTCTGTGATGCTGCTGCTTGGGCCATGGCTAGATAGGCTGGGGCCTCCGTGCCCGGGTGGATTTTGGGAACGGAGGTGCCTATTGGGGCCAGTAGGGGAGCTGGCTCCCTGGAGGGCTCAGGCCCCTCAGCCGTTCCTCCCCATCCTCAGACATTTCCCTCCTCCTGCTCCTTCACATCATCACACAAACATGCACATAGGGCCTTGGGGTGTGGGTAAGTCAGGGGGTGCGGGTATGGATCCCGTTTCCGCAGTCCTGTGGCAGCCTACACCCCAATTTTATTTGCACATTAAACACTTCCACAAAAAACATTCCACACAAATGCACACTTAGGGCCTTGGGAGTGGGCACACTCAACGGCATCCGGTGGGGAAATTTCAGCCTCACTCCGAGTGCGGTGTCCACTTCCAATTTTAAACTGCACCTAGTCACGGAGAGTTTTGGGGGGGAGGTGGGGCTGTGTGTTGGCATCAGCTGGTGTAGGCCACATGGTGCCGGCACTGCCTGCCCCCCCCCAACCACAAAATGCACCTTATCAGCACACACCAACACTACATTAGAGCAGGCGGAGGGAGACTAGAGGTCTTATCACACTCTGTTCTCAGTTAGCTGCCGGGGCTGGAGGCTAGGAGTGGGAGCTGGCCGTCTGCCTGTGGTCTGGAGTGGTGGGTTGCTTTGCTCTACGTTGGATGGGGTGCCTGCTCACTATTACCCCTGCGGAACGGGCTAACTCTGACGTCCAGGAATGGCTGTACCTCAGGTACGGCAGCACCGGGACCAGAGTTAGGTAGGGTGTGTGGGGAGTGTGAATGGGTGTCTGGCGTACATCCTTGTAAGTCTTGGGTTGTATGTGTATGTGAGAGCATGAGGGAGGGAGTGTATGACTGTGTTTGTGTGTGACTGTATATGTCAGGTGGGGTTTTGGACTCCTCCCCTCTCCTGGGACATCTGGCAATACTACAACATCTTTGCCTACCCTCCCCTGCCTTAAGCATCTGTCTGGTCGCTCCCGGTGGCTGCCTGGTGGGATCTGGTTCCCTGGGCTCTGTTGGATCCTCGGCGGGTGGGTCGCCCTCGGGTCCCGGGCTGCTGGGTTCCGGGCCCGGCCACTCGGGGAGCGGCTGGGCGGCCTGAGGGCTTGCCGTTGATATCTCCCGGGACTCTGCCGGCTGCTGGTTGTGACCCCGGGTGATCCTCTGCCTCTCGGTGGGGGTTGGGGCTTCTCTGGTGACGGCCTCCCTGGGGTCTCCAGCTCTGGGGTGACCTCTGGATCTCTGGGCTTGGAACTCCCTCCATCTTCCGCGTTTTGGGGGCAGGTCTGTGGCCCTTCACACTCACTATTGGATGCTCCTATAGAGAAACCTTACACATACAAGCGTCGCATACACACAGGTGCTCACATGGTGATTTCATAAGTATGACTTGGACATCTTCAGACATGATCTAAGGTTGTGGTGGCCTTAAATGCCTCAGTAATAATTACTGTATGATTGTCAGCAAACATTTTTACTTTTATATATCTTCATGTAGCTGATGCAGCAATGTTTTTGTCTTGTGGTTTCCCCCTCTTTCTGCAGGTCTAGAAGCGGATTCTGGTTCATTTATTGTTTATTCTATACGAAACCCCCTCCCCTTTACCTCCATCTCTTCCTTCTCTCTCTTCTTTTCTTTCACTTTTGTCTCCGTGTCCGGTTCGAATCTTAAAACATCTAAAAATATTTTTAATAAAGTTTTGGTATCAGGTGACGTCAGCAGAAGCTGTAACGCTCCACCTGAGAGAAAAACTGTAAGGCTAGTCGCCAGCATTCAGACATCAATTCTGATTGCTTCACAGCCGAACAGGACACGGTAAAAAAAAAAAAAAAAGAATAAGCCCAATACAGAACCTTACCACCGAATGTGGAGGGAATGTGTAACTGTTCTAACTGCACTTGACTTGGGTCTGGAGCCTGAGATTCAGAGTTCTTAAGAGTGATCATAAACTCTTTAGTTTGGTGGTCATCATCTGTCTTCCCTGGCATTAACTCACTGAGTACTCTTCATATCCATAAGCAGAGCGGGTTGAGGCAGAAGTGAACTAAACGGCCGCAGGGAGAGCCCATATGCTGAGTCAGTTACGGAAAATGGGAAAGATGACGAATGATGACAGGGCTCTGTAGTCAGCGAGCGCACCTATGGGGTGCACTCAGTGCCAGATTTAGGGACCACCTCTTCTCCATGGTCTTTTATTCTGCTCATTGCTCAATTGGGGGCTCTTCCTGCTATGATTGCTTTCAACATTACAAACAGGATCCCCCTAAACCGCTCTTCGATCAAGCTCGTTACTCCTTTCTTATTAACACCCCAGCTTTGACAAGACCTCTGAATGTGACTTTTTAACAAGGGGCATCTAGACCTTATTTAGCTTAAGGCCTCACCAGTTATAAAACTGGCACTCTACATAAGGACTGGTCAAGGACTCAATTGGAGGGTTTAAGTTGGGAAATTATTCTGTGGAGCTCAGGCAGATTTATTTCAGTGAAGGAATTTACTTCTCTAAAAAGAGCATGATGAAGTACAGCAGGATTCATTTTGGAGAGACAAGCTTTGCTAGAAATCTACAGGTGGCATTTCATTATCTTAAACTTTGTTTAGAAGACAATCAATAGTTAAAAATAAAACTCTTAGGTTTGCCGCCTAATCATTTATTATTTTAGAAAGATAGAGCTGCCTCTCAAGTCCAACTATTTTATTATTCTCAGCTACAGTATATGTGTCTTTAATATTTCATTAGTGGATTGTTAATTCAATTTGTCTCATTTAGCCCTGCAGCATTTTCTCTTAAAAATTGACACTCTATGATTTTTTTCCTGGGTATTTTAATGCTGGTGTATTTTTTAAACAGTTCTTTCAGAGGTCATTGTGTCAGCTGTAGCTCATACCTTTGAAAATAAATATTCTACCTTACTGGTATCATTGCTGGCTGCGCTAAGACAGGCACTCCATTCAGACTGATTACTGAGGATATTAGCAAATCTAAAGGCTGTGTGGAGTTTGTATGTTCTTCCTGTGTCTCTGTGGGTTTCCTCCCATGCAAGTTAGATGTTAAATTGGCCCTGGTGTATGGTTGGTTTGTGCCTTTACCCTGCAGTGGACTGGCACCTTGTCCAGGGTCTGTTCCTGCCTTGTGTCCTATTCTGGCTGGTTAGGCTCCAGCAGACCCCCTGCCACCCTGTTCAGGACAAAGCGTTTTAGAAAATGACTGACTGACAGATGCTGCAGATGCATCAAAGTAGCATTTTGTAACAATACACTACCTTTACTACTAATTAGCAATATTTCTACATTACATAGAAATGTTCTGATATACTGACATCCATGACCTGCCTCACGTCAGCTTTTAAACCTTTTGAAATAACTGAACCAGCGTGTATGTCCTCCCTTATGTGTCGGCAGACTGACGTCAAATGAGTGCAGTGAGTTCATGAATTCAATTACTTTAGGGTCACACTGAATATGCACATGAACATTGCAATCCTCTATAATCAGGAGCCTATCGTAATTAGTTACTATAATGGATACGAAGTCTGAGAATTCCTCAGTAAAAGAAGCATTATACTTTTGGGGGTCTATAAATGATCAATACGAGAGATTACATCACTCCTTGAATAACCACATATAACTTCACTTGAAAGATGTCAATGTACCAGTCGTCTTCACAGTTTAATCGGCTCAAGTAAATACTCGCTAAAATGCTGCTTCTTTTACCTTGGTGAACAGAATGAACAAAACTGTAATTCAGAGGTGCTGCTTTAATGAACACTGCTGCACCATCAGAGCTGAGCCACAGTTCATTTAATGTAAGAAAATCTGTTTTCATATCACTGATAAGATTGTCTTACTGCTTAACGTTCTGATATTTATTAAAGACACATTTAAGGTGTCAGAAGAGCACAGCTGTATCAGAGTGTGGGGGCACCTAGAAATAGTAATGAAGTTTTTTGCATTTATGCTGCCATCCATCCATCAATCCTCTTCCGCTTATCCGGGGTCGGGTTGCAGGGGCAGCAGCTTGAGCAGAGAGGTCCAGACTTCCCTCTCCCCGGCCACTTCTTCTAGCTCTTCCGGGAGAATTAAAAGTTAATTGTTGGCTCGATTTCACCAAACAATTAATGACAGGAATATTTATGAATTTGTGGATACTGTTTTTAAAGTTTTTATTGCAGATTACATGTGACTTAATACAACACACATTTTTAAACAATTCGGCTGCCAGCTCGGCTATGTTTAATATACAGTATGATGTACATTAGTGTTGAGATGGATTTCCAGTAGTTACATCTGATTAATTATCTTAGCTGTGTTGTCTGAGAGGTCCTGGGTGCCTTGCCTGTTCAGATGTTTCCCATCTCTTCTTAAAGAATTGCTGTCGCTCCCAGCAGAAATCAAAAATTATTAAGGTGAAGTTAAGGCTGTACTCGCACAGAAAGTCTTCAACCAGGCATGGAGGGAAAACAACTGACTAAAGGCCTCATCAGAATGTCAAAGCATCGGAAGTGGTTCAGAGGTGATGACCTACCTGCAGTTTGATGAGGTACAAGAAGGTGCGGAGCCTGAAAACAGAATTCCTCCAGAATGCTTTTTGGCAGTTACAGCTTTGGTAGATGTTGCAAATTTGATTGAATAAGTAAACAGTTTTCAACAAAAGCAAAAGAAATCCCAGAATACACTGCTGAGGGCCCAGTGTTTGTTCTGTAATTGTTAAGATCGAAGGTTTAGCAATGATTCTGTTCTTGCTTGTCAGTCTTTAATATATGAAACTTCAGAGTTTATTAAAACACACGTGTGATAATCAGCTATGAGAGAAGACATCAGAGGTTAAGTTCAAGGTCTTGTGACATCTGCAGCACACCTAAGGACACCCTTGGGATCTCAGTTGTCTTCTTATGGCCTCTTCCCCAGTAGACTGTGGGAGCAGTTGGCGAGAAGTCTTACTTCTGATCTACCACTCTCTTAAGGTGTACAGCAGTTCAAGTGACTGTAGATCAACTTTGTGTGACCGATCATCTCACATCCTTCAGAAAATCCAGCCTTAGTACAGGAGTTTGTGAAAATATTCATTGAAGAATTTCTTATACTTTATGAGTTTGCAAAGATAACAATTTCTGGTAATGGTCCACAGTTTGTTTCCTAATTCTAAAATATTTAATTGAGGATTCAAATAAACTTTACTTTAGGGTATCTTCCTTAAACCAACAGTCAAGCTGAGAGAATTCATCAAGATATGGGAAGGATTTGAGTTGTTAGATACGATTAACAACACTCAAGAAAACTGGAGGGCAGCACGGTGGTGCAGTGGTAGTGCTGCTGCATTGCAGTATGAAGACCTGGGTTTGCTTCCCGGTCCTCCCTGCGTGGAGTTTGCATGTTCTCTCCGTGTCTGTGTGAGTTTCCTCTCACAGTCCAACGACATGCAGGTTAGGTGCATTGGTGGTCCTAAATTGTCCCTAGTGTGTGCTTGGTGTGTGTGCCCTGCGGTGTGCTGGCCCTACCCAGGGTTTGTTTCCTACCTTGCGCTCTGTGTTGGTTGGCATTGGCTTCAGCAGACCCCTGTGACCCCGTAGTTAGGATATAGTGGGTTGGGCAATGACTGACTGAAGAAAACTGGAAAGACCTCCTACCTTTCATTGAGCTCTTTATGGTTCAAACTTTAGGTATCCTCAGACACTATTTCTCTGGCAAAACAATAAAACGTTGTTAGGGTGTTTGTTTCTAGTTCAGTATTTACCCGTCACTTCACTCCTTTTGACATTTTCTAAAAGGCCATTTTGACTTCCTGGTTTCTGTCCTTGGCATGTTTTTTCTGATTCTTTCATTTCCTGGTCTTTTCCATCCTCTACTTTTGAACACCGTTGATTTATTTTTAAGATGTTACAGCGAACATAGAATGTGACGTCACTGTAACGCTGACCAGCACCTGCCACAGATTTACATGCCTAGTAAATAATTCTGAGTGTCTCACCCTTATCTGGACTGACCCCATTCTTATACTCGTATGTCCCTATAATTGTACTTATAAAGGATTCCCAGTTCCCTGAGTTAGTTGTGTGTCGCTCCCACCGTTTTCACCCTGACTACTGAGATTTTATTCCTGTGACTATTGCTGTGTGTTTATGAATTAAAATTTTAAAACGTTTACCGTACGACAGACTTCCTTCAGGTCCTCATGTCAAACACATAGATGAGTGAGACCAGACGTGAGCTCCTCTTAGCCACTGACCACCCACTCATTTACTTTAATTCTCTCTGCCCTTTACTGCCCACCTCAATGTCATCTCTATCTTACTTTCACCATCTAGAGTCCAGCTGAAGTTTGGTTGAAAGGACACCGAGTGCCACTCTGATCAGATATTCAGTCATCTTGACGTCTTCAAATGGCTTTCTACTGCCCTAAGACCCAACAGAAGTCTGGACAGGCGTACTTTAGGTTAAGAAGACCTGATGAAGAAGTCGCTGCTCTGTCTGGTGAGAACAAATTTGAGACATCATTCAGTCATTAAGAAAGGGTGCAACAAAATCTGAAAGTAGGTTTATTAATATTTAGTCATTTTAATAATAAATTAAAGAAAAGAGAGTTTGAAGATAAATGGACAAGTAAACAGATTTATAGGAGCTCGTATTTCTCTTTGTGTGTTAATTAAATGTCAGAGTCTTTGAAATTGCAAACACTTATCTAGTTGGTGTCATGTTGGGTTTTCCATGTTGGTTTTCTCAAGTTGGTCCACTGACCTCTCAAACGTGTGTGTCAAGTATTGGTGTTTGGTGATCTCTCAGTCAGTCCAGTAGAGCTGAGTGTCGATGTGTAGACAATCATGTCTTGGAGTTCAGGATTGGTGACTGCATTATAACAATCTGTAACTGAAAAATGGGAAGATGGAGGATTAGGAAAAGTGAGGCACTTGCATCGGTGTCTGAAGATTGTGTCTCAATTGTATGGACTGTCAGAAAAAACTAAAGAAAGAAATCTAAAATGTTTATTTTAAATCTGTATTGTGGTGTGGGTGAACCTAAAATAGACTTAGCTGCCATCCAGTGGACTAACACAATGTAACACAATTTTCAGTCCATCTCAGGGTCTGCAGGAGGGCTGAGGCCATCCCAGCAGCATCAGGCAGAAGGCAGGACTGGCCCTGGATGAGGTGCCCACTAAATCTCTACTTGATATTTGAATTACACACATCTTATAATCTTTTAGAAAGTCTGTTAAAATATGACATTTGTGTAATGTGTGTCGGAATACTCTTATAAGGCATTGTATTTATTAGCAATAATGTTTTTGGAAACAGACAACATATTACAGCCTCCCTCCTACCTACAGTATGTTGGCCTACAGGCTCTTTGTCTCTGTTTAGATTTTATTTGTCCTTTCATTTTAGCTCTGCCTGGCTTGCAGTAAAATTCTGGAGCAGCCACTAAGTAAAGTTTCGGAGGGGAAAATATTTGGGAATGACTTGTGTGGACTTTTATACCAGACAAACAGGCACACGTTCAGTTTTATAGATTGTAGATGACATTGTGGTCGACTTGCCTGCATTGCTCAAGTATATTTGTACAATAGGTTAAGATATGACAAGAGATATTTCACTGTGTTTTGTTTTTAAATGTTGACCCCTTTGTGATGGTTGGCTGTCTCTTCGTTCATCTCCACTCCCTCTCTTTCAATGTCTCTGCTCTCATTAATTGAGATGTTGTTAATTAATAAACTGAGTTTTTGTTCAGTCATTGAATCTTTGATATTGCGTGTAATCTTCCAAAACTATTGTTATTTTGTGATGAAATCCTGTTCATGGTGACACTCAAGCCCCATAAATTCTGTATGTTAAGTTGTGTTAATTGTAATCGAGTCTCAACTGCTGTGGAGTGATGTCTGTTTTTATGGTGCTGGCCATCCCCCTGTGAGTCCTCAGTGAAACGGAGTAAATCCTAGATTTGAAATTGCATGTGCAATAATATAAGTAGAAAACCAAAACAGATGTTTTCAAGTCCACCGTCACATCACACTACACTCCTGCCTTTTCCATGTAGTCTGGATTTTAAGTTAGACTGACGACAACCAACAGGTAACATTTTAAAAAAAGTGTTCATCTGTTTTTATGTGATTTACAAACAAACAAACAAACAGACAAACAAACAGACTGACCAGATAAGATCTGAGAGTTAAAATGAGGTCCTTAAAATGTAAAAGGGATGAACAACATCAAACAAAGCCAAACAATGTCAAAGATAGACAGAGGGTGTTGTGATTTTATTTCTGTCATTGCCATACTGATGTCGTATCATTTCATCTTGCTGCTTATGCCCTACATGAAAAATGATAAATACTTCTGTCATAAAACAAACATAATCCATTTAAAAAAAAATTTTTTTTTCTTTTCAAAATGGCATTTTTTCACTAAATCACAGAAATAGTTTGTAGTTAAGAAAGTCCAATTTCAGAAAATAATTCAGTACACTGGCATCTATAAAGTACCCCAATATTTTATTCTTTATTTGATCTTGAAGATTTTCATTTAGATCAGTGTAATAAAATAACAAAGCTCAGGGCATGTAAACAGAACAACAATCAAAGAACAGAATGGTGCATAAAACCAGAGCCATTAAACACGAGACGTAAGTTGAATTTACAGGGCAGGAAAAATAATAATAAACCATAAACACAAAACTAACAAGAATGAAATGCCGGTGAGTTTGTTTCCTTTCCAGAGTCCAATCTTGAACAACCATTAAAGTCAGAGCACTGACTGACCCTTAGGTCCTTATTGTAGTGACATCACCCATTGCACTCTCACCATCCGCCATCATAAGTAATGGCATAGGAGCAGAACGATTGAAATGCTGGTTCAAATAAGAAAACACAAGATGGTGCTGAGGGAAAAAAGCAAATCATTTTTAATGTGGCCTCCAAAACCCTAGAAATCCTCAGAATCCTAATCCTTAATATTTTTTTTTAAGACAAAGGAAAAATTGGAAAACAAATTGCTGGCACAAAGTCTCCTCAACTCTCTGCTCACCTGGGCTGCTGTAATTGTGGGTGGGGATGTCTCACCTATACTGGTATCAGCAGAAGGATGGTTGGAGGGTGCAGTACTCTAAGGTGACAGTGGATTAGGGTGGTCAAACCTGTTAAAAGAAGTTGTTCATCAGGATTGCTCTCTCCACATCTCTCTCGATGGTGGCACCCCGCTTCGAGCTGCAGCCAGTGATGATCTTCATCCCATCCCACACTTCCTTCATGCTGTTATTCAGCAACTTCTGCTCCAGCTTTCTCCTGTACTGTTCCTTCACTGCCCTGAGCTGGACTCGGAGTTCCTTGTGCACGCACTTGAGCTCATGCTGATCACCACCTTTAAAAGCCCTTTTCTTCTGGTTCAAAGGCCTTTGATGTCACTTGTAATCCATGGCTTGTTGTTAGCATAGCAGCGTACTGTTCTTACTGGAACTACAATGTCCATACAGAAGCTGATGTAATCAGTTGTGCATTCAACAGCCTCTTCAATGTTCTCACTATGTGATCTCAGCAATATATCCCAGTCTGTAGTTCCAAAGCAGTCTCTCAGAGCCTGCTCTTCCTCAGGGGACCACTTCCTGAATGAGCGTGTGGTTGTAGGTAGCGCCTTCACTCTTGGTTTGTAGTGAGGCTGAAGCAGAACCAGGTTATGATGTGCGTTTCTAAGCACAGGCAGTGGGGTGGCGCTGTATGCGTCTTTAACGTTTGCATACAGTAGGTCAATAGTCCTGTTTCCCCGAGTGTTACAATCCACATACTGGAAGAAGACAGGTAATGTTTTGTCCAGCGTCACATGGTTAAAGTCTTCAGCGATTGGCACAAGTGCTGCGTTTGTAACTTAGCAACTGCAGAATGGATGATGTCACTCGCTTTCTCTGCATTCGCTTGAGGGGGGGATGTAAACAATAACAGCAATCACGTGTCCAAACTCTCTGGCCAAGTAATAGGGACGCAGACTTACGGCCAACAGTTCAATGTCCCTGCAGCAAGTGGAGATTTTAACGTTTACATGTCCCGAGTTGCACCACTTTGTATTGACATAGAGAGCGAGTCCTCCTCCTTTCTTCTTCCACGCAGGTACTTGCGTCTCTGTCTGCTCTAACTGTGGTAAACCGGGTAGCTCCGTTAGCATCTGTGATGATAGACGTTAACCACGCTTTCACTAAAACACAGCAAGCTGCATTCTCTGTATGTTCTGACATTTTCACCAGCACAGCCAGTTAAATTGATCTTATTTTGTAGTGAGTTTACATTTCCCAGGATCACAGAAGGCAGCCAAGGTTTATAGTGCCACTTTCTTGCAAGCCGCTTGGCTTTTATTTTAGAGCCGGCTCGGCTTCTCCGATGTCATCTTCTTACCTCTTCAGGTAAATAGGGAACCACACTGATGTGGGTATTTCTTCTCAGTGCTTGAAGTTGACTACTTGAATAGGAGAGTCTCAGCGTGTAAAAATCCACGTCAAGTAGTAAATGCAGTAAAAAGTGTCCAGGGAGCAATTCCACATAAAAGAAAGTGGTAGAAGTGATCAGTGAAATGGAGAATAATAGAGAAAAATGGTAAAGTCATACACAGAACTGCTGGAATGGCTGCCACTCACGGCAGCACGGATGTCCATCCATCCATTATCCAACCCGCTGAATCTGAACACAGGGTCACGGGGGTCTGCCAGAGCTAATCCCAGCCAACACAGGGCAGGAACCAATTCTGGGCAGGGTGCCAACCCACCTAACCTGCATGTCTTTGGAAGGAAACCGGAGTGCCCGGAGGAAACCCACGCAGACACAGGGAGAACATGCAAACTCCACGCAGGGAGGACCCAGGAAGCGAACCCAGGTCTCTTAACTGTGAGGCAGCAGCACTACCACTGCGCCACCGTGCCGCCAGTACTGGAAGTAGAAAAAGAAAAAGTGTTTCTTAAACATGTCCGTGATGGGTCAGCACATAATTGTGTCGTAAAAACTGACCAAATTTGTCGAAATATGAATCCTGTATCAAGTCGTACATAGTGCAGTATGTGAAACAATGCAGTTAATGATCACAGAGAGCTTCTGATTCTGTGGCACTGAAATATAATAAGATGGGCTTGTGACAGGCAGGCTTGTGAGGTGAAGGCACCGCGACGCAAGTTTGAAATGTTGAGATGAAAATAGCAGGTGTGGCATGAGGATGTGATGATTCTGGGGTTTTTGTGAGGTGTGAGTGAATAGAGTGATGGTATATATAGTGCCATGGAAGTGTTTTTACAGTAAACAAAGTTTCAGTGGTCATGGACAACTGTCCAGTCCCTCGTTATGTGTTCACATTTACAGAATACATTGAAATGAAATCTGCACCTGAGGTGTAAAGAAGTCTTTGTATTAAGTTTACGTTCCTTAAAGAAGAAGAATTCTTCTTGTTACACTATTGTAAAGTAGTTTGATAAATATCAGTCTACTGGTAGTGTGAAAGACTTGTTTGTTAAATCACTGAGATCTGCAAGAAAATCAGAAAATATCAAAAGGTGAGACAAGCAGTAGACATACATCACCATGTTAGTCAGTGTAAAATGAATAGACACCAAAAAGTGGTTTGGGGCAGCCAACCGTATATTTGAATAAGGCTGCAATAATGGAGCTTTGGCAACACAGAAGTGTACCAGCTGAGTCCCAAACAGAAACTGAGTAACAATGTAAGATGACTGGCTTTTAAAACAGGTAACCGGAAGTGACATTATCTGGAGCTGGAGCCGGAAGTGATGTCATCGGGCCAGAACCGGAAGTTACGTCGTCGTCTAGAACTGGAAGTGATGTCATTGGAATCAGGCAGAATTTCCTGTGTCTGGTCTGCAGAGGTAGAAGAGAAAGGTTTATTGCACCCTGCCACACCCTGGCCTGGCATGGAATTACCTTTTTTTGGTCCTTCTAGCTGCCTTCCATGTGCACATGCGTGACATCAGTTGAGTTAAACATTTCAGACTGGACTGTTCAATTAATTATTCAGCAAGGTTTATCCCATTACACATTTAGAAATGGTTAATTGAACAGTTAAATGGAAACAGGAGAAAACATACTGTTAATGGTGGAGCTCATTAGAAAACCATAATTTTAATGTTGTTTAATACAAGGTGAATGATCTGAATTGATTAATTCATTTTTGAGTAACTTCAGTCCTTAACTGGTGCAATGAGCTTTCATGCTGTGCATTTACAATTCAGAATCAGATTTCAAAGTCAGAATCACATTTATTTATTGGCCAGCTATGCACACATACAATAATTAGACTCCGGTTTTGGTGACTCGCCAAGTATAAGTTACATAATTGACATACACACAACAGTTAATCACACAATTCAAAAAAAATAAAAAAAAACAACCCACAAGACAAAGAATGTAAATATAAACATATGATATAAAGTGCAGAGTGCAAAAAAGAAAAAAAATTAACAGTATGTAAACAGTCTTGAGAATATTGCAAGACCCTGCGAGGTCTAGTTAGGGATAAGATTAATCATTTGTGTGCCTGATGGCCTGTGGGAGAAAACTGTTCTTATATCTGATTGTTTTGGTGTATATTAATCTAAAACGCCTGGCCGATGCAAGAAGTTGAGGGGTCAGTAATGATTTACCAGCCTCTTTCATGACTCTGGAGTAGTGCAGGTCCTGTAAGGTGGGCAGACTGGCACCAGTGATATTTTTGGCAGACCTGACTCTTCGTTGTAGTCTGTTTCAGTCATGTTTAGTCACTGATCCGAACCACACTGTTATGGATGAGCTGAGAACAGACTCAATGACTGCTGTGTAAAATGGCATCAGCTGCTCTTGTGGAAGGTTGAACGTCCTCGGCTGTCACAGGAAGTACATTTACTGTTGTGTATTTTTTATGATGGGCCCTACATTGGTCTCTCATTTCAAGTCTCTCTCAGGAGATTAGAGATCCCAGAATTGTGAAGGTTTCCACAACTGACACAGCAGTATGAAGTGTGGAGAGGGGAGATAATAGTGTGGGATCATCAAATCCTCACACCACACCCCATGAAATTCTCTCTCTCAGCTTTACTAAAACATAAACTGAGCATTTCCATGGGCAGTGATACCATGTGTTGTGCTGAATTGGCCTGTGTGTTTGTGTGTTGTGTGTGTTCACCCTGTGATGGGATGGCGTCCTGTCGAGGGATCATTCCTGTCTTGCACCTTGCACTTGCAGGGATAGGCTCCAGCCTCACCATGACCCTTCTGAATAAACAGATTTGGAATATGGATGAAGAGAGGATTGTTTTAATAATACGTTAGTCTCCCACTTTCCTTTTTTAGTAAAATTCAAATGCTTGAAAGGAAACAAAAACATTCAATTTTTTATTTTATGGCAGTCATTATTTTTTTCTTTATGACTTCTTTGTCTCTAAGATAATAATCCTCTTCTGGGGTCCCACTATAGTAACAATTTTCTAATGCGGGTCCTCATATTAAAAGTTTAAGAATCCCTGCATTAAACGTTTGTAGTACAAGGGAAAGTGGTGCCTGTTTGAGAACTTTCAACAAGTACTTTTACTTTAATACTTTCTTACTGGGTGTCCAGTTTCCTCCCACAGTCCAGGGACATGCTGGTTAGGTGGATTGGTGATCCTAAATTGCCCCTAGTGTGTGCTTGGTGTGTGGGTATGTGTCTGTGCCCTGCCCAGGGTTTGTTTCCTGCCTTGCGCCCTGTGTTGGCTGGGATTGGCTCCAGCAGACCCCCGTGACCCTGTAGTTAGGATATAGCGGTTTGGATAATAGATGGATGGATACTTTCTTAATTTTACTTCAGTTAAAAGGTCAATGGGGTACTTGTACTTTTGTTAAAGGGTACATTTTTGCTCGTTTATTTGTACTTTAACTTAAGTAAATATTTTGAGTACTTCCTCCACCACTGAAACTGGACAGAACGAGATGTTTTTCTAACAACAGCAAGGAAGCCGAGATGACTGGGAATCTCATTGTGTTTCGGCTACTGTCTGTCTTCACATCTGTGGAGCACATTGGAGTTCACTTCACTTGTGGTTGCTGGACTGTCTGTCGATGCACTTTACATAACAATAGTTGACTGAATGCAAAGTTCTGCTCCAGAAGATGGAGTTTCTATGCCAGCATGGTGTGTTATATTTCAGCAAGAGTTTATTCTCTGGATTACAGTCATGTGAAAAAGTATGTATACCCCATTGGTGGTGTTTACTGTTTCAACATATTTAAACAGGGAAATGGTAGATCTTCATGCAAACAATTCCAACAGGTAAAGGTTGAATAAGCACAAGTAAAATCTCTCTTTTAAATCGCTTATTCGAAAAAACAAATCTCAACAGATGTAATGGTCTAATGGGAATAAAGAAAGTCCACTCTTGGCCTCAGAAGCTGGTATTGTCCCTTTAATAGAAATAACTTTGCATAACTGCCCACCAGTAATTGATATCAAGTCCTCCAAGCAAAATTCCTTCAGTTGCAAAATGTTTGTGGTTTTCTTGCATGTAGAGTCAATTTCTAATGCCCAGTAACATTTCAATGGGATTCAAATCAAGGCTTTGACTAAGTTAGTCTATAAACTTTCTTTTCCTCTTTTGGAGCCATTACTGTGTGGATTTGCTAGTGTTCTTCAGACCATTGTCATGTTGAAAGGTCCGTTTCTAGTTCAACTTCAAGATTTGGACCGATGGCCTCACATTCTCCTTGAGTAGATTATTATATGATGCAGACTTCATATCTGACTCAATGACTGCAAATGGCCCTGGCACTGAGGTAACAAAGAAACATGAAACCCAAACATTTCCACCACCATGCTTCACAGTTGGCGTGAGGTTCTTCTCCTGAAATACTGTCATTGGTTTGTAACAAACATGTTTACTGTTTCTGTTGGCTAAAAAACTCCACTTTTGATTCATCTCTCCAGAGCTCACTGCATAACCAGCAAGAAAAGCAAAAATACAACAGGCAAACTGAAAATGAAGCAAGAGTAGATTCATACTCACCAAAAGTAGTATCGGCAGAGAAGGAAGAGGGCTCATGCAGGACTGAAGTAGTTGTGATCTAGACAATCACTAATGGCATTTGTATAGAAAGTTAAATTCAGAAAGATTACTCAAATTAGAAGGTGACGGTGAAAAAGTCTGATGGGACAAAATAAAACAAAACAAAGCAATGACACCGGTGAGAAGAGGGAGCCAAAACCTGCACAACATGCTCTGAACCAGATGCTAAACTGAATCACAGTTAGGTAGACATGAAGCAGTGCTCTTACTTAAGAGCATAACCAAGATTCTCACAGCAGGACTTCATTAGATTATTGAAAGGATACCAGACTCACTCCAGCAGCAGTTAAAGTCACAGTGGAGTGAGGATTGTATTGTATTCATTTGTTTGTAATCAGCCATGTTTAGACTGATTTGTGACCCTTGTGTCTCCCAATTTTTTTCATCTCTCCTTTACCATCTTATCCTCTCTTCTTCTTGTAGGTTTGACACAGACGTTTTCTGAAGTCATTAAGAGATTCCATCATGAAGACCTTCTAAATGTCACCAAGTACTACAAGCCCTATCTGGCCTACGTGATTGAATATGACATCACAAGTATCCTACAGAACCTGGTCACCAAGAACGTGCTCACCAATGATGAGGCAAAGGTAGGAGACTTTCTGTGTTACTGATAAAAAGAAGGAACAGCAGACATGAGGAAGAGAGCAGAGAGAGTGAACTGCTAGTTTCGGAGGAGATGAACTGACCATCTGTAACAGAATTCAGTGTTAGCAAGAGGTTTTTTCAACAAGTCAGAGATAATGGCCACGACCACCAGTGCTCATCTCAAAACAAACATCTATTTTATGTATTTAAGAAATTCAAGGCCAAAGAAGAGCAAGAGGAGCGAGCAGGTGTGGAGTCCTTCATCAGTGACATAATGAACAAAGACAACATAGTGCTGGTTAACCTGTGGGAGGCACTGGCTGAAGAACTTGTAAGATTTCCATCACCAAACCTGACAAGAATATTGAAGGAGGTGACAGAGGGAGGTGAGTCAATGGAGTCTCTTGAATATCAGAGAGATGACACATCCCATGGTGTACCAGTGTATGAGGCTCTCTATGAGATGCTGATAGAGCCCCACACTAACAATGGCATGCCAGCCTTAGTACCAGAGCTCCAGTGCTCCCTCCAGTTTTTCTTCTCTTGTCAGGAGTCACACTGTAACTGTTTGAGGAGTGATATGTTCCTGCTGTTTGGTGGTCTCAATTAGATTTCACGCTTTTTATTTTTTGTCATGTTGCATGTTGATTAGTACAGCCTAGTGCTGCTGACTGTGTTATCCTTCTGTATGAGACAGAGACTCACCCTCCATTGTCCTTCTCTGTCTCTGGTTCTCACCTCCTTTTCAACTATAACCAGCAGGTGTACGTCTTTATTTTTTTTTAATTGGTCAAACATTCCAGCACAGGTTTTGATTTTCCATACTTTCTTCTTTCTTTTCAAACCTTCACTTTCAAATTCAAAGTAGCATTCTTCTTATGCTGTGACCATTTCCCACTATCATCCATTTCACTGTTACTTCAATGATCCTTTGCCTGTCCCCAGTTAGGTTATACACCTTAACATCTTGGCCCCCATGTTCTTTTATTGAGTATGAAACCTTCTGTGAGGACTGGTTGATCATCACAACGTCCCGCTGTGACTTGAAGGGCAGCAGAGCAAATTTAAGTCATTTTAAGTCATTTAAACCTTGTTAGACAAGTGGGTTGGATGATGGATGGATAGACGAGTCCTTCGTTGAACTCTCTACAGTAACAATGTCACTCAGGGTGCCTACTATTTGAGTTTCTCTGAATTTGATGTCTTCCTGGGACTTTGTTATCTGAGCAATGACACAACTTACCTGGCGTCCACTCTTTGTTTAACTATTTGGACAGCAGGGACTAACATGTTAGTCCTAACGTGTCACATTTACATAAGGAATGCATTTGGGGCTACGTTTTAAAAAATGTGTAAATGCTGTGTCTTTGAGTAATTTATAATTCCTAATGCTTATCTCTTCCTTCCTTTCAGGAATGGACCTCTTGCTTGACATTCAGGTCAGTCTCCAGCCCTATCCCATTAATGATCATATTAAAGGTAACCCACTGATCTTCTTTCACTGGTCTGCAGCTTATCAGTTCTTCTGCTCCACAGTTTCCTTT
>NW_024386145.1:0-6749 GCF_016835505.1 Polypterus senegalus | reverse complement strand
CCAATTTCCCCAGTCTCAACCTTGCTCTTCTTCATTTTCAGGGCGTTCCCGAAACTTTTCTTCCTCACTGAAAAAAAAAGGGCTAACTTTTTACAACAATGTAAACTTTTATTCTCATAGCTTATTTCAACCCAAATAAAAACTGAATAAGCTTGTCTTGCCTGAACATTTACAAAATGTTGGTGTCCACAACTCACATTTTGCACTGAAACATCATAAAAAAATATTTAGTTCACCTACAAGTGCATTTTGTATGTCTGTATGCTCACGCTGTTGAATTAAAACATTATTTTGAAGGTTTACTAATATAAAATACTGCAGTGGACCTGCGCCCTGCCCAGGATTTGTTCCCTGCCTTGCCCTATGTTGGCTGGGATTGGCTCCAGCAGACCCGTAACCCTGTGTTAGGATATAGCAGGTTGGATAACGACTTACTGACTGACTAATATAAAATATATAAAATCCAATATCTGTATATCTGTCCGCTTTCGAGAGAACTACTTAATGGATTTAGATTGGGTTTTTTGCTATAATTTGCTTGAACATTCCAATTGATTTTGCGACTTCTCTCATCGCATTAAGAATCAGAGTTCGCTAGCAGTACTGATTTATTTGCACGAATCTGAGAAACATGCAGCGGGCTGAGGAGAGGGGCCTTCCTCACTCACCGGCTTCGGGACGTGTTCCTTAACTCCGCTTAGCTAGCAAACAAGAGAACAATTGAATTCAACTGGGTTTGATATTTAAAATAGGTCTTGATGAGTTTGTGTCCGGATATTCTCTTAACACTAGAATTAGAGCTACGAAAACTCGTAATTCCGTCCACCTTAAACTGTTTTTAAATCTTCATCTCAGCGCCTTTGTCTTCTAAATGTGCTGATAAGAGCAGCCGTATTCCATCCCACCAATTTAGACGCATGAATTCTCTCAGCTCATGCCTTGATTGAGTATCTGGAGTGAAGTGGATTTTTAGGAGTGAAATAATAGATTGTTGTTTGAACACACGCATTTCAGTCTGTTCCGTTTCTACAGTAATCTGTGTCAACACTTGTTAAACAGAAACTTTTTATATTCTAGTAGTGATGACAAAATGTAGGCATAAACTATATAATGTATGAGCCTGAAGTTCAAATAGCAAAGAAACATTTTCACAAGAATAACAATTACCTTTTATTCAAAATATAACTGCAGAAACAAAGCCGCTTGACATGCGACATTGACACCAGTTTACTGTAACTGACCCGGGTTTAATAGATTCAGCCCAGCTGCAATCAGGGTCGGGTCGATCCCGCCCCTCCGTTTGAAGTAAACTGCTCTTAGTCTTATTGTTTTAGAATAAAGCATACATTTGATTTCAGTCTGTAACAGCCGGTGCAATTTATGATCTTTAAGGTTAGCTTTTTTATTCACTTTTCACTCTCTCAGTCGCGTTCAGAATCAATCCATACAACCTGACCCGGCTGTTTTTGCTAAAGACGCGCTATAGCTCTGCAGTGTACCACGATGCATACTAACACCCAGGTTCTGACACACAAACGCTGGCGAAGCTGCCTCCTTCAGTATCTCACCACTTGCTTTTCTTTTTATTCAGTTTTATTGAGTGTTCCTGCCAGTCCGTGCATGTTGCTGTATGCTGGATATGTTCATATGTATTGTCTCTTTCTTTCAGGTGTGTAATAGAAACCACAGCATAGAGAGAAGTGTGTACACTGCTTCTTACAGGAAAAGGCGATGGAAAAAGTGCACTTGAATAAAAGTGTAGCGTTAGTATGCATCGTGGTACACTGCAGAGCTATAGCGCGTCTTTAGTGAAAACAGCCGTGTCAGATGGGGTTGTATGGATTGATTCTGAAGCGACTGAGAGAGTGAAAAGTGAATAAAAAAGCTAACTTTACAAAGATCATAAATTGCACCGGCTGTTACAGACTGAAATCAAATGTATGCTTTTATTCTAAAACAGTAAGACTAAGAGCAGTTTACTTTCTCAAAACGGAGGGGCGAGGATCGAACCCTCCACCCTTGATTCGCAAGGGGCTGAATCTATTGAACCACGGAGTCAGTTACAGTAAACTGGTGTCAATGTCGCATGTTAAGGCGGCTTTTTGTTTCTGCAGTTATATGTTTGAATAAAAGTGCAATTGTGTTATTCTTGTGAAAATGTTTCTTTGCTATTTGGACTTCAGGCTTCATACATTATATAGTTTATGCCTACATTTTGTCATCTACTACTAGAATAAAAAAAAGTTTGTTTTAACAATGTGTTTACACAGATTATTGTAGAAACGGAACAGACATGAAATGCGTGTGTTCCAAATAACGATCTATTATTTCCACTCTAAAACTCCACTTCACTCCCAGATACTCAATCAAGGCATGAGCTGAGAGAAGTTTGTGCAACGCTCTAAATTGCGGGGGATGGAATAGCCGGCTGCTCCAAGCTTCTCTTTATCAGCACATTTAGAAGACAAAAGGACGCTGCATGGAGAGGTGTGAAGGGATTTAAGAAGCGATTTAAGGTGGGACGGAATTACGAGTTTTTTCGTAAGCTCTGGTAATTCTAGTGTTAAGTGTGTGCCACATTGAAAAAATAGATTGCAATTCAGATTGTGGATCGTGATTTTGTGTTTAAAGGGTCTTGATATGGTGCAGGCTGTGGCACGAGTCGGCTTTAAAACTTTGATTAGAGACAGCACCCAAGATAAAAGGGATGTCAGTCATAAAGTACAAAGACTTTAGTACAATCAATAATAGACCTTTTACATTTACAGTACTAGAATTCTTGATGTCTTTTGACAATTTCCTACAGTTTTATTTACCTCTTCTATGGTCTCCATGTTTAAATATTTAAGGTTAGAAACATATACAGAGTTAGAAGCAGGTCTCTTGATTTCATATACAAGGAGGTCTCACTGAATATTTCCAGGAAGCATTCAGTAAATTTGTACAGTAAGAAAGAAAGCATGAAAATCTTTATTAACCTCCTTAGAGTTGCATTTTATTACAAAAAAACATGTGAAAAGCATTGCATTATTTTGGCATGAAAAATTACATTTTTACTAAATCTAAAAGTAATGATAATTATTAGTAATAATGACTAAAATAATAATATGAAAGGAACAATCATAATACTAATAATAATAATAATAATACTAATGATGCCAAAGCAGTATATAATCTCAAAATGAGTCCTGTGTGTGGAAGCCCTTAAAGCAATCCAACGTCACAGTCGGCACAATAATCGCACTATATCAGGAGCCTTCTTGTTTGTCAGGTCAGTCAAGGGCATAACCTTCTTAGAAATATGAGGTACACACCTGTGGTAGTACCCCACAAATGCCAGGAATGCTTGTACTTGCTGCCTGGTTTGTGGACAGGGCCAGTTCAGTACAGCATTAACTATGGTACACTGTGGTTGGATCAGATAGATAGTTTGATACTTTATTAATTCCAAGGAGAAATTTGCAATTCTGCTACCTCCCACCTTATAGTGCAATTATTTGTCCTTCTGTTGATCCAAAATAATGTTAATTCCACAGTTATATAGTGTGAGGAGCCCCCCTCGAACCTGCTGCATGTGCTCTTAACAAGTGTCGGAACAGATGACCATGTCATTCTGGTAGGCAGCACTATAAGAGTTGTGGGCCATAGCAGTCTGTTCACCAGACTTTGGAAGGTGGCCGGTGTCCTGTGTAACCAAATGGGAGGACTCGATACTGCCAGTGACCACTAAGGATGCTAAATATGTTTCTTTCCTTGAAGTGAATTTACCAATAGCCTTTTGTCATGTCAAGGGTGGTCAAATATGCTTTTTTTGAGTTGCTTGAGGAGTTTGTGCACTCAAAACATCAGATATGCATCGAAATAGGAAACTTGCTGATATAAGTCATTGCAAAAGTTTGGGACCAATACAATAGGACTGAACCAGGGACTAAAACTTTCTCCAATCACTCCTAGATCCAGCATTTGTTTGACGTTAAGTTCCACTTCTGCTCATTCTGCTTCCAGTAGTGTTTACAGGCATTCTTGGACAACTACTAAACTACTATAGCACCCTTGCCAATGAACCAATAATTTGGAATAGAAAGTGGAAGAAGCTTGACCCAATCTCTGGGTGCAAACTGGGCTGATTGAGCATTTTCCATATAAGGCCTTAGTATTGATCTGTTTTACCAAATATATTGCATAATTGTGTGACATATTTGAAGATATTTTTGGAATGGGGCATGTCAAGTTGTTTATCGATTTTATAATATATCCAGTAATCCCTGAGTTTGTTGCCCATATAAAAATTCATAAGGTGAAAAAACTGTAGAGGCTTGTGGGACTTCTTGATATGCAGATAGTAAGAGGGTTAAGTACCTGTTCCCAATTAGCAGCCCCCTTCCTTGACAGGTCAGTCAAGGGCACAACCCTCTCAGAAAAATGAGGTACAAACCCACCTTGAGAAGCATTTGCTTGTGCATCTTATTAAGCCGTTCGACTTGACCATCAGGCTGAGAATGGTACACTGAAGTCTTAAGGTGCTTGATTTGGAGCAATTTGGCAACCTTCCTGAACATCTCTGAGGTAAATGGCGTCCCTTGGTCCCCTTATGGGATATGCGCAATGACCCCTACCAGTTCCAATGCGATGCTTCTAGACTTGGCTTGTTTTAAGGGGATAGCCTCTGGATACCATGTAGCATAATCCAATTTATGTCCTCGGGCCGAGGGTTCGAAAGGATCTACTTTGTCCACCCTGCTACGTTCAGAAGTTCATACTGTATATCTATCAGAGGAATGGAACAAGAGGAGCATGGCCTTTTCTGGGAATCTGTCGCAGCTGACATGCCAGACACAAAACACGAAAGCGACGTATATCTTCATTAATTCCCTGACAGTAAAATCAAAGTTTTGTTCTTTTGAGTGTTTTGGCAGTTCCAAGAAGGCCACCCAAGAGGTGGATGTGTGCTAACTCACTCTCATGTTCTGACAAATGACATATTAAATCATTTTAAAATACAAAATAGGGTTCTGGTGGCATGGGGTGGGTTGTGCACTGTCAGTTAACTGAAGTAAATCGTCATTCAATTGTTCTCTTTTAAAAGATGTTGATGTTTGCCGAAATTGACATTGAAGTTCTGAGAGCAAATCAGGCATGACCTACCTGGGAGGAGTTATTGCCATCGTCGGTTCACTCGTGGCCTTGATAGAAAGTACATGATAAAAAACATAATAAAATCACGTTACAGTGTGAAATATTTGATGCTTTTTATTTTGTGCTCTCCTTGTGTGTTGCGTCAATACATCCAAAAAAAGTTCCTCATCAGCATTAGTGCATCTGGCCAGTAAATAGAATTCTGGGAAGGGAGACACTTTCAACAACTTCATCAGTGTAATGGATTGTGTAACCTGCAACTCGTCAGCCTGTGGTTAGGGGAAAGGAAGAGACGTCAAGGGAATAAATAAAATGAATCTCAGTGCAGACTGGAGAAACCTGAGACGAGAACTGACACCAGAGATCAAAGTCAAGGAATTTAACACAAAATGACTTCAGCTGTGTGTATTTATATAATGGCATTTCACCTGAACAGACATCACAATCAGGAAATACGATGAACTGAATCAAATTTAGGATCTGAGTGGACAGTCACAGCATTGTCTGGATTAGTGACACGACTTGACAAAAGAACTTTCACGTGTTTGAAATCAACATGCTGAGGTTTATCTAAACACACGGATATCAAGTGTCAGGTCTTTATTAATGATCACTTACAGACACTTGTGTTCAAATCGTTACTAAAGTATTCATTAGAAAGATATAAAATATCAAAAGAAATGAATGATCACACACCTCTGTATTGTGTCATTAGATTTGTAAAAGTCTTACCAAGATAACTGAACATTTTCTGTGTATGAAGTAGCAGGAGCCATTGTGCTCTACAACAACCATTTGACAAATGAAAGAGAGAGAAACCTGAACAATTTGTGATGTGACTATCAAAAGGAATAAATGTGGTGATAGGCAGACAATTACTGACATACAAATGTGATTCCTTTATTAAAGGTTTAAGTTTCTCTGTTTTTCTAGAATTGAGCACAATGCTGTTCTCTGAAGTATTAATTGTGTTCTGTATGAGGTGAGCCGCTGCGGCTGATGAGACTTCACAAATATTAACAAATGTCAGTCTAAAGCAGCAAATCCTACGTTTAATTGTGGACATCAAACCTCATTTGACCTTCTCAGTCGTCCATTTCAGTTCCTCACAGTCACCTGAGTGTCATTTAGTGAGCCAGCAGTGTGAGGAGTGAAGGCCGACTGCTCCGTCTCCTGCCTTATTAAGTAGGTGTAAGAGCCATTTCCTAGTTACATAAGATACATAAATGGTTTACGAAATGTTAGTGCATAATCTATGGCAGGTTCTTGTAACCCCATGAGTTGAATTGACGCTTTTGTTTTTAGTCGACTAGATTACTGTAACGCACTCCTCTCAGGGCTACCCAAAAAAGACATAAATAATTGCAACGAGTGCAGAATGCAGCTGCTAGAATCCTAACTAGGAAAAGAAAATCCGAACACATTTCTCCAGTTTTGATGTCACTACACTGGTTACCTGTGTCTTTCAGGGTTGACTTTAAAATTCTGCTTATGGTTTACAAAGTCTTAAATAATCTCGCTCCATCTTATACAGTGGAACCTCGGTTTGCAAGCATAATTCGTTCCGGAAACGTGCTCGCAATCCAAAGCACTCGTATATCAAAGCGAATTTC
>NW_024386144.1:0-7125 GCF_016835505.1 Polypterus senegalus | reverse complement strand
ATATATATATTTTTTTTACAAAGCATCTATCTGATCTGGTGGGTAGCTATATATATGGGCGATGGTGGCTAGTGTAGCACTGCTGCCTCACAGTTATTAGACCCAGGTTCGTTTGCATGTTCTCCCGCGTTGCTGGGTTTCCTCTGGGTACTCCGTGCCCTCCACAGTCCTAAGACATGCAGGTTTGGTGCATTGCCGATTCTAAATTGTCCCTAGTATCTGCTTTGCGTGTGTGTGTGTGTGTGTGTGTGTGCGCTGCCAGGTTTATTTCTGCCTTGTGCCCTGTGTTGGCTAGGATTGGCTCCAGCAGACCCTGTGACCCTGTAGTTAGGATATATATGGGTTAGAAAATGGATGGATGGATATATATATATATATATATATATATATATATATATTAACAATGCAGCTGAAGCAAACAATGAGACACACAAAAATGGACTTTACTGTTAACAGCTTGTTTAGGAGCTTTCACAACACCAACTTGTTTAAAAGAAAACCAACCTGCCACCACTTTTAAATGACACAAAACTGTGTCCCCTTTCTTATACCTTAGTTACAAAAAGACAAGACGTGCAAAGCAGGTGTGGAACATAAAAGAGGAATTGGCCATTCTCTATTTACAGAAAGAGCTGCCGTCTGTCTAGCGCCGGAAACCATCAGGGTTGCCATTGAAAACTCAGCTGACAGCTGCATGATTTCAAGTATTTTCTTCTGGCCACCAACCTTGCTTTCCATGATCAAACATCTCCAAAAGGCTGTCAGGATTGCTTCTAAAATTTCATTCCATCTACTCCAACAGTTGTCTGAGTCAGCCATCCATCTCATTCCTTGTTTCTGCCTTCTGGTAAATGCTCCTGCATGAAGCCACCACACGCTCCACCTGCTTTAGGGATAGCTTCTTCCCTAAGGCCACAAAGGTCACTACAGGACTCTTCATAACCCAATCTTGCATGCCCCTTGCTGTACAACACTGCTGGTTTATGTCTAATTCTACCTTATGTTACATGTATACTGCTATCCAGGGCTGTCTTAACAGATGGGCATGGTGCTATTGCCCGGGGCCCCCGGCATAGGGTCCCATACTAATCTATGTATGTTGTGACTTGCTGTCAATAAATACTATAATATACTAAACTATAAATATTTGTTATTGTGTTACAAGTGACTTCTGATTTAGTATCATGATTGCCTTGCAGCCTCACATGCATGTAATGCGGATCTCACGCATGACATAACGTTAAAGCGTATATGTTAACGTCACTTTAACTCAATTCTCTGCCAAGAAATTTCACAAATGTTTGTGTTGAACACTTGATTAATAATAAACAATTTATAGTAATTTCGTACTGTGCCATCTCCGTCGGTATGGTTTACCAATTGAGTGTCATTTATCTGTTGAAATTTTTGTGTTTTCAAGGCTCATGTTATATTGTCCAAACATTTGTGTTGATTCATCTTTTCTGTACAGCATGTTTTAATGATTAAACACTGATTTTGTTGGAAGTACCAATACAATATATATATATATACATATACTGTATATATATATATATATATATATATATATATATATATATATATATAGTATATATTTAAATTTATCGACCATTTAATTTTATTCAAGTGAGTTATTGTGTAGATAGGGGCCCTAGTGCACTGTTTCCTTGAGGGCCTAACGGCCCTGCTGTCATCTTTACTTTTCCCCACATTACTGTTTGATTCAATCTATATTCCTGTAGAATTCTGTTTTGCATGATGTACCTTAGGTTATTTTTATGCTATTGTTATTCATGGTGTTTATTTCAGTTTAACAGCAAATCACGTACTCAAGGACACCAGTGAACGTTAAGAGAAATGCATTTAGGACTGAAGCGGAGGCACTCTTTACGCTAGGAGTTCTGAGAATTTGGAACAAATTACCAAGACATGGAGCTGAAGCAGAAACTTTGACAACCTTTATGAAGAATCTGGATGAGATACTGGGACTGCTTGTCTATTAGCGGAACAAATGAACCAGATGGGATGAATGATCTCCTCTCATTTGTCGAATTGCTTATGTTCTTATATTTCCTAAGATTGCCCAGTGCTGTCTGGCAACAAATTAAATTGGTGAATGTATGCATGTGTGTTCATTCTCAAAAATATTCCTTCTTAATTGCACTTTGTGTGGTTCCTTGTAGATCCATTCTGGGAAGTGTTCTTTGATTCATTGGGTTTGAAAAGGTTTGTAGCCTAATAAGCGGACAAAAAAGAAGTCTTTAATGTACGGCAGTGCCTGCAGGATACTGACAGATCAGGAAAATCTGAACTTTATCTGCTTTATTGTATGCAGCAAGAAAATTGTTCTTTTAAAATCAGGAAGCCATTGGTATTTCATAAATCTGTTATCTATTTATGGCTATTTACGGAGAAACATCTAATTCAATGAACGTTCTTTCTGAAACCTTCATGCGCATTTTTTAATTAAATGTTCCCCATATGGCATTGCTCTGACGAACCACTCAGGCATTTTTATATTTAAGAGCGTATAGTAAGCGAGAGAAAACAGATCTGTTGGTATCCTGTTCCGCTTTGATTTTAACTGTCAAGCAAATCATATAATTTATGTGCTTCAAAAAAAAAAAAAAGAAGGAAAATTTTACAGCATTGAGTGTATGGAAACTTTTAATAGTGTATTGATTAGAAAACTGAAATGTTTATATCATCGTAAAACTTTGAAGTGTAATTGTATTCGTGATTACATTTCACAATAGTTAGGTATGTTTTAAACAATGCCTGAATACTCTTTTGTGTTTTTTTAGAACACTGCGTCATAAGCACTTTTGTGTTGGATGTATTAAAGTATGTCGTTTTAATCCCCCCAAAAATAAATTAAAAATATCGTTTCTGATCATTTTAACAATTCTATTTTTAATCAGTGCTTAATTCCTACACACATTTTACATTCTTTCTAGCGTTTTTAAAGGGGAATCTCGTCCAAATTATTTAATCCAGATTCTGTTACTTCCTCATTATGCGAACTGACTTCATAGATCTAGTGATATAAAGGAAGCGCACGTTAACAAACGCGACAGTGAATGATGACAAAACTTCAACTCCCAGAATGCACTGCGAAGCCTGTCGGGCAGCGACCTCCGTGACAGGTATTTGAAGTTCCTTTTTGCAGTGTGAGCGTGAAGAATGTTGTGTTTTTTACCCTTTAATTTGTGACTCTTCCACGAAAGTTCGTGTAGCTGTCCTTGCCACAGAAATCAAAATCCTGCTTGCTTTACTGAACCACCTCGAACATGGAATACATACTGCACTAATCTCGGATCGCGTTGATCGACAAGAAATAAGTGAAACTGATTTTGTTTTTCTACCGATTTTCAATCGGAGTATATTTTTTTTCAGTTTATGGTCGAATGGCCTCATGTTCCGATTGAAGATGTTTTGATTGACTTTTTACAAGTGTCTTCTAGGGTAAGTTGGATTGATTTATGAAACCGTGAGTCAGCTTTCCAATAAAAACCGAACTCTCCTTTTGACTGTTGATATTTGAAAACGTAATGGGAATGGCTTATTTTCTTTCTTTATTTATTTATTTGTAATTGAGTTCATAATTAAGAAAATTCCAAAACACTTAATCATTTTTTTTTTCATAAGTTAAAGAATTTTTTCAGTTGAAAATTATATTATGATGGTACTGCATGGCACGTCCATGCCAGGGTTGTTTAAAGTCCTGCCCTTAAGTTTATTGTTTATAGACAATTCACACGGTACCGATCAAAAGAAAAAAAATAAACACACAAAAACTTTAATGGGTATAACATGTTACAGACTGAGTGATTAGTTTAACATTTGATTACAAATTCTGCCACGTTAAAGTTCTTTTTACCTTCCATGACAATTCAGTAGAGCTAAACCCTAACAGCCCTGTCCCAGAAGTTGAGGTCCTTTGCCAAGTGATTATTACATTAACTGCAACCGTAAGGACTGTTAGAAACGACTCTTACTCAGCAAATAACTTAACAGTATAAAATAAGTGTAGCACTGTTTTCAAACCTATAGTCTATCTCCAAAGATGTATCTAAATTAAAGACAAACAAATTTAAACAAAAGATGAACCAATCTTATATATAAACGCCTATGCGTGGAAGTGTGTGTTCTCTGTGTTCAGCCTGGAAGTGCAAGGCTACAGCATGAAGCTCAAGAAAGACTCTGTTGTCAAAGTGAAACCCGGCGAGAAAAGAGAAACTGCGAGCGCTAATACACAAGTGAGGTGAACTGTGACATGTGGATTTACTGCATGCTCCCATCGCCGTCCGGGAGCCCTTGAACCCTGCACCGTCGGTAATGTTACCGATGAGCCCGCTGTGAACCACTACAATGGAACAAGGGATGGTGTAAAATGAAAAAGTGCTTTATTTAAAAGCAAAAAAAAACAAAGTGTCCAAATAAATAGTGCACAGTGATTTAAAATCTTCAAATAAATAATCCAATAAAATGGGTGAAAGGTGGAGGTGAAAAACATAAAAAAACTTTAAAACGACGGTTAAAACAATGCGGAAGCAGTCCCTTAAAACACAAAACCCGGTTCTTTTACCGGGCTCCCCTACTTCTCCCATCTGGTCCCAACAGAAGAGTGCCATACCTGCAGCTGACCTTTTTCCTACACAATATCTGGTGGCCTTCCGATCCTGGCTCTGGTTCAGCTCACTAGTCCGAGACTTGGCCCCCACGCCACTGGGGCCCCCAATCTCGACTCCGCTGCCTCCCTTTGCAGCGGGAGCAACCCTTTCTCCCGGTCACCTGCTCCAAACCAATGAGTGCCAACTGGCTCCCCTCAGCTGCTTATATACAAAAGCTAGCCCTACGCTTGCTCTCCTTTTTTCTCTCCCCGGCTTCCTCCTGCTTCCTACCTTCTGCAACCTCCGCTTTTTCTTTAGCTGTCTTGTGCTTCTATTTATGAAGAGGACGGGCAGCTGTGGCAAATCAGCAGCCCCGAAAACAATCACGGATGCGGACGATTCTCAACCTGTGCACTTAGGTGAGAAACGTCCACATCCAATCATCCGGAACTGCTTCAGCCACACAACCACACGCTCGCAAGCCGAGTGCAGTGATTATTTATTTAAAACTGGCCTTCCAGATGGGGCTGTGGACTCGCAACACCACACCGAACACATCAGCAAAACGAAACCTCCAAGGAGAGAAACTGGCTTAGTTGCTCATAGACAATGGGGCAAGCACATCAGCAAAACAAAACCACAGAGGAAAGAGAACCTCACTTAGCTGCTAATACACAAGCAAGGAGAGTGCATCGAAAAAGGAAATCTCCCAAAGGGGAGAGATACTCACTTAGCCGCTAATGCACAACCAATGTGACTGATTGATGAGTGCCAGAATCCATGGTTTCTAGGAGCCTGGGCTTTTACTGAACGGCTTACAGCTAGTATACTATAAATACCTATATTGACAATACATTGACCCAAACTGGTATTAGAATGCACTTCAACAGCATAAACCATCATTATCTTCATCAAAAGATCACACACCTATTGTACTAATATAATAGCCTTTGAGTTAAACTAAACCCCCGTCTTATTTCTTGCACAATATATCCGAACCAATCAAGAAAGGTAATGAACCAAGAAAGAGTAGACTCAAATGAAGGTTAACCCACATGTGTTGGTGCTTGGGGAAGGAGGATGTCTCACAGCCCATTGAGAAAATATATCTTGAACCCCAAGTCTAGAGTCAAAAGGACTGACAATCCACAAATCTCAAGCCTACCTCTTGATACCAGTTTAGTAGTTCAATTGAAAGGTCGATGTCCTCCGCCCTCTAGCAGAAGAAGTCAATCTCCATGTCTTCCTTCCACGTGTTTGAAGTGGCCAAGTTCCTTTACCAAGGACTTAATCTAACATGGGCAATGATGCTCTATGGCTTAAAACACATTAGAATCAACTTTGCACATCGTAATCTCTTCTGCAACATAATCATTTGATACCGAAGCATGCAGAATAAATTAAACAAAAACTGTAAGAAGAAGTTGAACCATACCCACATATGGACAGTGTTCTACTATCTGCAAATCTTCAAGGTTTGATTTAGAATCCACTGGTGGTGATTCCAATCAGTGATCACCACCAGTGGAATCAAATTTTTTCTGCATGCTTCTGTATTAAATTTTTTTTATTGTCTGAGTCAAAGGGATTATGACATGCAAGTTTAAGTATATGTGTCTCGATGGACAGCGAGATGTTCTCCTTCCAATCATTAACACATGTGGTTTAACCTTCATTTGAGTCTGTTTGTTCTTGATACGCTCCATTTCTTGATTGGTTTTGATATATTGTGATAGAAAATAAGAGAGGGTTGTTATGTGCCCCCCATCACCATAACCTATCGTCAGTGCGGAGGAGTGAAAGCTTTAGATTCGCAAAATTTTGATCTCCGGTTTTCGACAGATCTCAGCATTTTAGGGTCCCTGATAGCAAAACGTTGATATGTCGACAATGGGGTGTGATGTGTCTGTGTGTCACTGTTTCTTGAGGACAGTCTACGGCTGGACAGAAAAATATCAAACCCATAATGTAAGCCTGTTATGAGATGACAATGTGCTGATTAGTTTTGAGCCAAATCATACAAGAGAAAGAGCCACTTGAGAGAAGCCTCAACCCGTAATCCTGTGTAAGAAGAGAGACCAGAGACGAGAAAGGTTTGGGGCAGCCACCGAACGGTTTCCCGCTGCAAAAAATCTTTGAGGCATTGTTAAACAGTTGTTACACAACAGAGTCCAAAACAGAACTGCCTGCCTAAGCAAAGGCAGTGAGCTTCATAGCAAGAGGGCGGAAATGATGTCGCCCTCTGGGCCGAACTGGAAGTGACATCATCCTTGGGGCGGAACCGGGAAATGACCTCATTCTTGGGGCCGGAACCGGGAAATGATGTGTCCTTCCTGGAAATGGCGCTCCTGGTGGATTTCCGGTAAGACCTGCAGAGAACTCAGAAAGAGCGCCAGTGCACCCCGCCTGGGCAGATGAACAGTATTTTCTAAGCCCTTCAGCTGCTTCCATGCACACTGGTGTGACAAGACTCCGCCTCAGTCCCTAGGACGGGGCGCTGAGACCCGTCCCA
>NW_024386143.1:0-8055 GCF_016835505.1 Polypterus senegalus | reverse complement strand
TTTTAACCTGATGTATTTGTCCTAATGCTCGTATCTTCTGCTAATGGGAGGAGAAACAGTGTATGGTTGAGATATCTCCAATGGAGAGGCTCCCGATGTTCTGAAAATGTTTGATCGAGGAGAGGGAACCAGATCCTCTCAGCTGTGCTCACTACGTGCTGTATTATCTAGCACTCATGGGCTTTGTTGTTCCCAAACCACAATATACTTTGTCAGACATTTCTACAGTCTCCACAGAAAAGAGGCATTGTCCTTCTTGACAAAGAGTTGGTTTTGATTGCCCAGGAGAGGTCATCAGAATATACACACAGCAGAGCCATTGATGAACAGTGGGGAATAGTCACCAATGTTATCCTGAAATCAACAACAACATCAATTTCTTTATCAACATTTGAGACAGATTATTTTCACTGTGCCACCCAGATGTTCTTCTCCTGTAGGATGTGTCATCATCGCTGATGAGGCCCACTATAGTTGTATCATCCACAGACTTGATGATGACATTGAGCATACTAGGTGGTGCAGTTGTAGTTAGCAGCGTGTACAATAATGGGCTCAGATAATAGGCTCAGCATGCAGCCTGAGGGACACCTGTGCTCAGCCTGATGGTGTTTGATGTTCTCCTGCCAATGGCATTGACTGTCGACTTTCTCTCAAAAGTCCAGAATTTAATTACATAGAGGAGTGCCAAGCCCTACCAGAGACAGTTTCCTCACCCAGTGGCGGTTCTACTTTAAAATTGCTCCGGGCAGACTCCCACCTGGCCCCAAAAATAACATGACAAAACTACACATTTTGTACACACCACACGTTTTATTGTAGTAATTCCGCATTCCGAATCAGACCAATTTTGCAAAATAAATAAATAAATAAATAAATAAACTGCTCATAACTTAATTATACTCTGTACAAACCAATATTATTTAAGAAAAATATTTAATTATTAAGAATAATATACAAATAAAATATAGAATAAATCACACTAAAGAAAATTAAATTATTTCACTGCAGAACAGAAAACACAAACTGAAACTAAAATCTGACATTTCTGGCCTTTCTAGATGCAAAGTCATCAATAATGGCATCATATGAGATATGCTCCCCTACTGAATGATTAATGCTTATGACAGCAAGGCCAGTGAGCCGTTCCTGAGACATGGTTGACCTCAGGTATGTCTTGATTAACTTCAGTTTGGAAAAGCTCTCTCTGCTTGAGCCACAGTCACTGGCAGGGTAAGTGCAATTCTGAGAGCAGTCCAAAGTTGGGTAGATCTCAGATAGATCCTTATCGTGCATGAAAGTGATAAGCTCAAGGAGGCTCATGGTTTTGATGGTAGGTGAGGGAAGTTCTTGATTTCCTGCAAAAGCTCTCTATTGTCCAAATCAGAATGCCCTTCGAGTGCAGTGTGGTACCTAGTGCATTGCACTGCTCTGCCAGCTCCTCATCTGCAAGACTAGGGAAATTTGTCAAAACCCCAAATTTGTTTTCCACATTTTCCAATGTGGTAAATCTCTCACGATGGCTGACAGGGCTGCATCAAGAACAACATTGAAGAATCCAATCTCCAACTTCCTAAGGCATCACTGAAAGGCTCATCATGTGATTCATATGAGAAGTGGCTTTGTGGACCTCAGCCTTTTTGTTTCAAAACAGCTTCCACATTCATTTCTTCACAAATGTCTTTGGCGCCATCTGTGCAGTCACAAAGCCACTTGCCCTGTAGCTCTGGAGACCTTGCTCAGTCTTCTTCAAAAGATTCACAGCTAGGTCGACATGCATATTTGAGACTGCATGAGTTTGCTGACATGCTGTATTGCAGATAGCATGTCATACCAAACAACCGTGCAGATGCTGAAGCGAGGAGGAACAATTAGCTCCTTGGTTAATTTACTGCCTCAAATTATATGCTTTGTCACGTAACAGAGTTATAGCAAATGGAAAATGTTTGTCTTTTTACACGATCTACACATATGTAAATTACACTGGCTATTTACAGTAGCCAACACAAACAATGGAAATAAATAATAACTGTACTTGCAACAGTTTTGTTGCAAAGCATAATTTGTGGTTAAATTTAATTAGATCTCGTGTTGTATACACTGCTGAAAAAACAATAGAACCCTGCCCAAAAATAACAGAAAATGTAATGGATTTAATGGTTATAATGGGAATTGTATTGGTTTTAATGGTAAGTATAACAGTGTCTGCTGGTATATGATGGATTCTATTGGTGGGTGGGATGGTAAATCCTATTGGAAAAGTGCCCAAAACACACTACAATAAGGAATTTTGTAATAGTTTCACTGGAAAAAAGTTAATGGTTCACAATGGTATTTAATAGAAACCATTAGAATTTCTGTGATGGCTTTTACTGTGTTTTTTTTTTTTAGCAAGGTAAGCATAGCATGCATGCATCATAAGCAAGAAGGCTAACAAAGTAAGAGTTAACGTTATACCACTAATTAACACAATGACATGAATACCTTAATCATACAGAGAGAATATTGTTGCATACCTTTATCTTTTGCCCGTTTCTCCTCATCATCTTTTCTTTTTTTCCTAAATTGGGCACCTGTGTTTACTAAGTAATCGGCAATCAACAGATTTCCCATCAATCCCCCAACGCTGTCACTACGACCAGAAGTCAAGACTAAACCAATTCACCTCCACATCATAATTGTTTTTTATTACCTATTTTTATTAGCCTTTTCAAACAATTAAATAAATAAATAAAAATGTGCCAATTATTGGTCTGTCACAAACCGACACTCGTGAGTAACATTTTTAGAAAGTTCAAAAAAAAAAGCAAATCGCAAAGCGTCTGTGTGCCGTGGTCAACAAGCTTTTGCAGAATACATTAACTGACAAGAGGCTGGCCCGCACTTTCCGAGTTTTGGTAGTCGTGATTCGTCAATTCTTGGTAGCCGAGCGAGCCGTCATTGGTCAATTCTTGGTAGCCGAAATGGGTCGCGATTGGTCAATTCTGTAGCCGATACGGGCCGCATTGGCCCGTGCTTTCAATCTTGGTAGAATCTTGTAGCGGAGAGCGATCCATTGGTTCTCGCTACCAAGAATTACCTCGACTCACAGCTGCACGGAGGCGCCAGCTCAGCTTCTGTGCGGCTCCTTCAGCAGCAGGGCGCGCGAGGTATCATAGATAATGAAACCGCAGCGGACAGATGATTTTTTCCTCCAAGTTCGTGTCGCCCCACGTTCATGAAAATGCGCTCCAGGCGCTGCCCGTTCGCCCATGCCTAAAACCGCCACTGTCCTCACCAACTGCTGGAGGATGCTCTTGTTGAATGCTGAGCTGAAATCCACAAACAGTATTCTGACATACATGTCCCTGGTGTTCAGGTGAGACAATACAGCATGCAATATCTGAACGATAGCGTTATCAGTGGAGCAGTTCAGACAGTAAGTAAACTGGAGTAGATCATGAGGTGGGGAGGATGGAGTTTGTGTGTCTTTTCACCAGTCAGTATAAATCTCTAAATAAATATGCTGGCCATAGGTGGCTGCCCCCCTGAACATATTCCAGTCTGTACATTCAAAACAGTCCTTCAATACTGAGATGGCTCCTTCAAGCCATACTCTGATGGTTCTTTGTACTGGCCATTGTTTTGGCAGTTATACCACATCTTTATCTGAAACGGCCAGATCGTGGAAGTGTGGAAGCTTGACGTGAGTGAGAGAATACAACTGAAAAAAAAACTTTGACAAATACTATAAATTGACAGATGCAAATCTAATGTATGTTTTTATTATATGATATAAACAATAAGAGCAGCTCACTACTCAAAATGGTAAATTTGGGAAGCAGCTGATATCAAAACCACGACCTCTTGATTCAAGGCAGCGGTTCTTAGCATTGCACCACACAAGCTGTAGTATCAACTGCCTACCATAACCTGTTTCTTTTTCTTTGGTTAAATTCTCGAATAAAAGTGCACTTGTTTTGTTATACTTGTACCTTTTGTGAAAGTGTTTATTTTACATTTGTATTTCAGGCTTCACACATTATACATTTCATGTCTACATTTTGTCAATTATTACTAAAACATGACAAATGTATCTATGTTACAACATTTTACATAGATTGTTGATGACACTGAACACATGAAATGTATGTATTCCAAATGACGATGTACTTTTTACCCTATAAAGCTCCAGCACTTCACTCGAAGATAAACACTGAGCATTGACAAACTTCTTTGGGAACTGAACTGTGGCAGTGGGCATGGAGATGGGATAGCAGGCTGCTTGCTGCTTATCTACACATTTACAGGACAAAAGATGCTGACAGAGGGGGTGAGAAAGGATTTAAGGTGGGCGGATTTATGAGTTTTCTCATAGGCTCTGGTAATTCTAGTGTTAAAAGATGTCTTCTCCAGACTGTATGTATCACTTCTTTCCATAGATGTTCAATAGAATTTAAATCAGTGCTCACAGAAGGCCCCTTCGGTTTGCCAAATGTTTTGTTCTTAGCCATTATTGGAACTTTTTAGGGAGTGTGTTGGGTTCATTATCCTGTTACAGGATCCATGACCTGAGACTAAGAGATAGCTTTCTGACATTGGGCAGTACATTTCACTCCAGAAATTTTTACAGTCTTGAGATTTCATTGCTCCCCACAAACTCAGAAAACACCCCAAAACATAAAAAAGCCTATTCCATTTTTCACAATTGGTATGGCATTCTTTTCTTTGAACAATTCGGTTATCATCTGTCCAAAGGATATTCTCACAGAAGCATTGTGGCTTGTTAATATGTATTTTTAGCAAATTCTAGTGTGTTTTTTTATGTTTTTGTTTTAACAGTGAAGTCCTCCTGGGTCTTTTCCATTTTGTCATTCAAAACCGATGAATGGTGCATTCAGACCCTGATGGACCTTCACCTTGCAGTTAAGCTTATATCTCTTTGGAAATTGTCTTTGGCTTTTGTCTACCATTCCCACTATCCTGTTGTCCATTCTGAGGTTTATTGTTTCTCTTATGGTTGCATCCAGGGAGGGTGGCTAAAGTCCCATGGATCTTAACCATCTTAATAATATTTGCAGCTGTTTTCACCAGAATATTTGCCTTTGCCTTAACATGCTTGTCTATAATTTCTTTGCTGACTTCCTCAGAAAACTTTCTCCTTTGCTTTCTGTGGTCAGTGTTCAGTGTAGGATACACAGTGATACTAAACAACATAGTGACTACTTTTCAGCATTTTGATACACTGAAAGACGGGATTGTACAATTGGAGGCGTGTGATACTTAAAAAAATCACTCTAATCTAATCATTTATGAACCTCTCTAGATGTACCAACAAATGAGTAATACTTTGTCCTTTTTAGACTTGTTTTGTTTTTACTAAATGACATATCAAGGCAGGGTATACACAGGACAACTGCTTTTCATTTAATCCCTTTTCAGTTCGTCCAAGTCTGTATTCCAATAAGAATACCAAAGAGACATACCGTAGAAAAAAGGTTCCTATCAGGTATAATAATAATAACAATAATAATAAATAATAATAATAATATAAATAATAATACATTTTATTTTTATGGTGCCTTTTACATGCTCAAAGTACTACAGGAACAACAGGGAATATTCAATAGTGGATAGAAAATAGTATCTGAAAATAAAGTCAAATACAGGAAACACAAAGTTTTGAATTAGAAAAATAGATAATACACCAAAATAAAAATGCGCAGATACAAAACACTGAAAGAAAACCTTAAACAAACAGCATACATTTGTGAACAAAGACAGGTCATTCTGAGCACCTGGATAGAGGGGGTAAACTGAAACAAAAGTTTGGAATGTCAAGATAAGTTAAACACCTTCCTAAATAAATGTGGCTTAAGTTGTTTTTTAAAAGAATTAACTGAGTAGGCTGATCTTATTAATTTAGGAAGGTACTTCCAAATTCTGAGTGTGACAGAGCTGAAGGCTCTATTGTCCACAGAGCACAGGTTTGTTTGGGGTATAACAAGATTGTGAGAAGTGGTGGATATTAGTATGTGAATAGGGGCATAGTACTGAGGAGGTCACTGATGTGTATGGTGCCATTTAAAAACTTTATCTTTTAGGTTAATTAAAGAATTTTATATTCAATCACAGAGATGGGAACAAGTCACTGTTTTCAGCTAACATGGAAGTCTTTACAACTAAGTCCAAAGTCAAGAAAGGTAAGTTGAGTCAAGTCATAAATTTAAAGTCCTGGGAAAAAGTCATAAAAAGGCTTTTCATCAAATGTATTGCTTTTTCTTAAATTTACAAAAATCATAAATGGTTTTCAAACATTTCACAATTAATTATTACATTTTTTTAAAATTTTCAACTCCACAATAATAAATGGATAAACAAAAAAGTAAAAAATAATTCTCAAGTATATTTCTATTCAAAAAATATTAATTTTGAACAAACCAACTACTCAAACAGAAACTGGCATTTTCATTTCTCTGATATTTCAGAATACATTTCAATTATATAAGATTTGACTGAGGGTGCCTCAGCTTTATGCCTGTTTGTGCTTTTCATTACAACAGTACATTTAAAGAAATAATAAACCAAGAAGAAATAAAATGATATAAACAATCATTAAATATTTTTAAAATAATGAACAAATACACCGCTACATCACAACCAAAAACTCATAGATAAATGCAACAGAAAAATCAACAACAACAACAATTTATTTCTTGTATAGCTCAAGGAAAGCTGAAATGGGCATTAACGGGGCCTGTTTTTTGATTCCCCACCAGCCTTGACTCTCTAAAAAGACAAGCAAAAACTCCCAAAAATCTTTGTTGGTTAAAAAAGCAGAAAAATTTTTTGGGAAAGGCAATTTAGAGAGACCCTTTCCAGAAAGGTTGTGTGTACAATGGGTGCCAAAAAATGGTGTAAGTACAACACACAAAACAGAACACAAGTGCCTGTAACCATCTTCACAGAGCTACATGGCCAATCTGTCCACCACAGAAATGCAATACAATAGTACAAAGTACAACACAAAATGCAAGAATAGATTATACCACTCACAAATTACAGAACTATTACACACAAGGATGCACATGTGTTCAAATACATCAAAACAAAGTAGAAACTAATTCACATAATTGAAAGTCAACAATATCTGCCCATCAGTTAATGGTAGAATCACAGCCAAATTGTAGAAAAGGAGTCAAAGAAAATCCAGACATAGTCAGCGTCCTGGACACCTCAGCCTATTTCGCCTCCTTGTTCATTCTACAGCTGAGTCAGTGCTGGGTCAGTCAATCTGATGGCAGGAACTCTACCCGATGATTCCAGTGTTCCTTTATCAGAGATGACTTTTCTATAGGCAGGCAAACAACTTGGCAGTAGATCAGTGGCACCAAGTATTACATGAGGATACTGAGAAGAGGAATAGAATAGGAGGGTGAGTAACAGTTTTAAAATACTGTATTATAATACTTATGTTTTAGTGCTAATGACTAACAATGCAGATCGGTCTGCACAGCTAATTAGCAGCTCTACTCAGGATATGCTAAACTGAAGTAGTGAGTCTTCAACCTGGATTTAAAAGCTGAGACTGAAGGGGCATCTCTTATTGTACCAGGTAGACTATTCAACCACTTGTAACTTAAAGCTCGAACTCCAACTGTTATTTTATTAATCCTTGGAATCATAAGCAGACTAGGCTTGGGCGGTAAACGGTAATATGGTATCCGCTGGATCTAAAAATAGCAACGTGTCAGTTTCAATACCGTTATACCATCATAAAAACAATGCACTTATATAGAGACAAGGATTAAATATTAAATATAATTTATTTAATGCCTAAAAATGCGATTCGCGTGGTTGTCATCACGCGACAGCGTGGAGGAGAAAGAGAGGTGGGGAAAGATGGCGAGTCGCGCACCAAGTGACCTGGTCTCGAAAAGAACACAACTTCTGCAGTTTGGCAGTATTTCGGTTCGGCCGAACGAGAAGGGAGAGGCTAAACACGGACGAGGCAATTTGCAAATTGTGCAACAAAAAGGTGACTGCGAGAGATGGAAATACATCAACCTAAGGCAT
>NW_024386142.1:0-15092 GCF_016835505.1 Polypterus senegalus | reverse complement strand
TTAAACTCAAGAGTGACACGTTTGAATCTTTGACTACAGTGACACTGTCCCACACCAGACTATTAACCTTAGAGGGTCTTAGACTTCCATCAACCTTCCTTATCATATTAGAAACTTAATATTTGTTATTTTGAGCCACGTCATGATATGTGTTCATCATTTCCTTTTATAATATGAAATGTCCAATTCCAAGATTCTGAGCTTTGCTTTGCCTCGTGTTCTCTAGTAAGCTGTTTGTGGTCTTTCCTGCAGATGACGTGGGCACTGTGACCACTCTGACATTTCTGCTGCTGAGTGAATTTCACTTGCCTTCTGCTTCCCCGGCTTCTTCTCCCAAACATCTGGACGACCCCACCAGACAGACGCCAGAAGCTGAAAGCAGGTGAGTTTTGCTGTAGTGACAATGGCAGGGCCACTTCTGGACACAACAGCTAGAGGGCAGACTTTCTGAAAAGGGTCTTCCTTCATCCCCACTGAACGCAGAGGAGAGAAAAGTCAACCAGATGATGAGGAGCAGATAAGATGTTCAAATTGGTGATATACAGTAAGGTCATTTGAGGAGAACAAAATTTACAGGACCCCCACAATAGCAGAGGTTGGGCCCCCAAAAAGGTTTTAAACCCACTTGCCTCTCTTCTTAAAACCTGAACCATTCATTTACACATTGTGACAAGGACCACACTGTGTCTCTATGCACGCTGTCTTGATTTTAACTTGCTGCAGATGTTGTGAGTGCTGCCAGTGCACAGTTTCCCACAGTCCTCCAGTGCCCTCCATAATGTTTGGGACAAGCACCTGTGTTTTTCTTGATTCCCCCTTTAACTCCCCAAGTCCACAGCCACTATTTCAAAGTCCTATTTTGTCTTTAAAGGCATGTTCTTCTCACTGCCACTCGCCCTGCCAAACCTGAAGCACAACATTTCCTCTTCACAGTACACACTGGCACTCGCTTTGTCAACCCGCACTGTTCTGCTGTGCTTGAAGCTGTTCTTCTGTGAGGTGCCCACAAACTTGTCTTGTGATTTGCTTGTGACTTTGGCTTTGCCAGGTCTCTTCCTTTCAGAGTTTCTTCCAGTTTCCATTTGCCTTTGGATTGTGTAGGACACCACTGCACTCAAATGACATTTTTACAAAATGAAAGGCCTACACTTCTTATGGTAATCATGCTCTGTCTCATTTCATTTGTTAATTTCCATTTTCTTGCCATTATCACTGGAATATTGTCGTAGTCACACTTCAGAGGGTGTAGTCAGATGGTCTGTTCCACCTCTGTTTGAAGATACACAGAGGGTTTTTAAGTAATTGTTTTCTTCAACATGCAAGGCTTCATTTATTTTAGTTGCTGCAGAACATTTGCATGTTGTAACCTTTTAGTTGTTCCCTGAAGAAAGCCATCCTCGGGGTGTATCTTACATCTGCTTAGCTAGCGAATGAGAGAACTACTTAACAGATTTAAGTCAAGTCAGGTTGGGGAGCATGCACTGGAAACATCTCGGAATCCCAGTTGGCAACTCCCCATGCAGACACACGGTCCATTCTTACCCTCTGGAAATGACCCTCTATCTGCCGCAGCCAGGTGTTACGGCACCCCTTGGCCTGGTCCAGCCACTTGGGTCCCCAACAATGAGTATCTTATGAATGGGATCACCCTCAGGGAAATGCGCCACATGGCCGTAGTGCCGTAACTGATGCTCCCTCACAATGCAGGTAATGTGCCTCATTCGGGACTCCATGAGCAACCGCTCATTCGACACAAAGTCAAACCAACAGTACCCAAGGATTTTTCAGAGAGACACAGTACCAAAGGAGTCCAGTCTTCGTCTCAGGTCACTGGATAGCATCCATATCTCACAACGGTATAGTAAGACAGGAAACACCAGGACTCTAAAGTCTGGGACCTTCGTCCTTTTACAGAGATATCAGGAGCCACATACCCCTTTCCAGAGACCTCATGACCCCATGCTCTCCCAATCTGTCGACTGACTTCACAGGACAAGTCACCAGAGACACTGTTGTGATGTAAGATTTTGCATATAACTTGATAAATGTTTTGTATGTCTTTATTTGTAATTTAGGTGAAGCAATGTAATTTAGTGTTACTTTGGTGAGAGGCATTCGTGTTTGCCCCCGTTTACGACTTTTCTTTGTAATTTTACGACAGGATTTGGGAGATGTGTCTTAAACCAGTTTGATGAGTGTTTCTTTGCTAAAGTCTTTCTCTCACCCCCCACATAATGCCAGGTTAACTTAAAATATGGTCTTGGGGGGTTGCAGGTGTTAAGATGTACTATTTCCCCCATTGGTCTGAGATATGGCTGTCTGGATTGGCTGTAGGGGTTGGACAGAAAACCTATAAATTTGCTTGCTCAACCACATTCTCTCTCTCTAACCAACATCTGAAAAGAAGCATCTCTCTTGCTAACCTGTGATGATGTAGAAGTATCTTTCTCTTGCTAACAACTGAAGAAGACCATCACACCATGAACTGAAGACAACACAATGAAGAGCACAGCTTCAGCCATTTTGAACAGACATGTAGCTAAAAGCTGAGCACCAATGATTCCTTAACTAGAGACATTAAGTACCTACAAGTCTGTGTGCCACCTGAGTTACATATCACCATTTTATCAGGTTGTATGGTTGCCAACATTCAAATGTACTTTGCATTTTGTTATTATTAATGAATATTATCAGTAATACATTATTGTATATGTATCTTAACTCCTGCTTGTCTTTTTACTACATCTAATTGCCTGAGGTTATACATATAGAAGGGAAGTTGGGGATAAGGCATATACAATAATATCTTTTAAACAGTGGTAAGTCTGTGAGATTAGGCATTCTAAGGCTACATATTAATAATACAATAGGGGAAAGTAGAGCAAAATATATTACTCTACCAAGATAAAACAGACATGAATGTCACTGCCAAGGTAAGTAAACCTCTCAACAAGGTCAACACTCTTTCCACAGACAGACACACTGCTGATGGCCGTGCCCAAGAGGTCATTAAAGGCCTGGCTCTTTGGTTTTTATCAGGACACTCACAAGCCCAGACCCTCAGAATGTGACGATGTGGGTTCTGGCTCCACACTACCATCTGATTTTGGAACCCTTGAACCCAACACCGTCGATAATGTTACCGAGATGAGCTAGTCAGTGGAGGCAAATAATTCCAGCAAGGGAAGGTAAAAAGTGCAAAAGTGCTTTTATTAAAAACAGTCCATCAAAACAAAAGTGTTCATAAAGTGCAGTCCATTCAAAAGATAAATAATCCATTAAAGGTAAAACGTGGAGGTTAAAACAATAAGAAAAAGCAATCCTTTAAAACGAGAGGTTAAAATCTTCTCATGGAAGCAGTTCTTTAAAACAACAAATCTGGTGTAGCGTTTCTGTTAGCGTCTCACCTGCTTATCCCGTTTGGGCTTAGCAGCAGGCAAGACGCTCTCTGCAGCTGCCCTCCTACAACACACGCGAGACTGGAGACCACCCGATCCCTGGCTTCGGTCTGGCACTCATCCCAGTCCCCGAGACTTGATGTCCACCAATAACCAGGACGCACACATTGGGGACTCCACCACCAAGCCTCCCGACTTCCACTGCCTTCCGCGCCTTCTGCGGCTCGTCGCTTCACCTGGTCACTCCCGCTACATGGTCGCTCAGCGGGAGCAACCTCAACTCAAACACCTGGGTGTCGGCCTAACACCCAGCTTCCTTGCAGCTGCCTACGATCGTGCGGTCACCACACGCACGCACCGCCTGCTTCCTCGCTCCCTGTAACCTCCGTCCTCTTTTTCTCCTCTCTCCATTTTTTTTACACTCTGATCGTTTCTTTCTTCTTCCCCCTCCCATAAAACCGACTCGCGCTTCTTTTAAAACGTGAGGGGCCATCACAGCTGTAGCATTAGCCACGGAGCAATCACGAATGTGGGCAGTTCCTCACCTGTGCACAAGGTGAGAAACGCCACATCGATGACTGCCCGCTGCTCGCACAACATCGCCCCTCACGGCCGCCTCGGTGCGGTGATTATTTAAAATGGCCTTTGCTCAGTGAGCTGTGGACCCATAACACCACACAGACCCTCCACTCAGTCTCGAGCACCCGATCAGAGCCTCCATTGACTCGCAAGATCACAGCATTGTCAGCAAAGTCAAGATCCGTGAATCTTTCTTCACCAACAGATGCCCCACAGCCGCTGGACCCCACAACCTTACCCACCACCCAGTCCATACAAGCATTGTGCAGAGTAGGAGCAGAACACACCGCTGACGAGCCCCAGAATCAACTGGGAAAACGCAGAGGTCCTGCCTCCACTGATGCACAGCACTCACAGTACCAGTGTACAGGCCAGCCATGATATCCAGCAACCTCGGGGAGATCCCGCGAACCGTCCAGGATGTCCCACAGGGCAGCTCAATCAACTGAGTCGAACGTTTTGCAAAATCGATAAAGGCTGCAAAGAAACTCTGCCGATATTCATGTTTACACTCCATGAGAACCCTCAGTGCCAGGATGTGGTCGATGGTGGACTTCTTAGGCGTAAAACCAGACTGTTCCGGTCATTGGTAGGTGAGCAAGTGATCACGGATCCTGTTGAGGATGACCCTAGTGAGGACCTTACCCGGCACCGAGAGCAGTGTTATCCCCCTTTAGTTGCTGCAATCCAGGCGATCACCCTTTCCTTTCCAGATAGGGACGACAAGTCCCATTTTCCAGTAAATTGGGATTATGCCAATCTCTTAATGGATTTAGATGGGGTTAGTAATATTAAAAATGCTGTTCTCCACCATGAGAATAAAACCATCTTGAATCTATTACTGCTTACCTTTTCACCATTTTAGGTCATTCATTGCATTTCAACTGATTACTTTTGTAGAAAAACTGAGATGTTCTAAAACTTTTGACCAGTAGTGGATGTTGATCAATGTTGTTATCAGGACTTTATTGTCGCACACAACAAAGGGCAGTGATATTCTCATTTGCATGATAATGTAATAAAACATGTGACTCACCAGCCTGTAAACAATATGGCCACCACACAAACTGAGTATAAAATGGCAGCACGAATGGCAATATAACTCCTACAAATCAATGGCAAGATGATGTTGTCTTCCTTAACAAATATCAATGTGCAAGAACTTGAAAAACAAAACACCGATTTCCAAAACACACAGAAATAATTTAGAACAGAAACATAATAGCTGTATTGCAAATTCATGTCAAGTAGCTTTGATGACAGATGCATTAAAATCACTTTACTCAGTTTAATCTTTTTTGTTTGTTCTTTTTTTCCACAGACTTGCCTGTTAATCCAAATTTGAAAGAAGTTCATTCCCACAGGCTCTCGATTCCAGATTTTTGTCACAGAATACGCAAGTCAGTTGAGATCACTTGATTCTCCTTCAGTCGTTAGTAACACGTTAACCTGCAGTGGGTCCCCTTTAATGGTTCTGTTCCCACTGACACGGTATCCATCTTGAACAATTATGCCTCACGCACTGACTACGTCTGTAAAGCCCACTGTGAGCCCGGATTCTACAACCCGAGTAAAGGTTCAAGGTGTTTTTATGCTTATGGTGGAAAAGAGTACTATTCAGATTCATTTGACATTTTGGTCAACAGGGACAATTTTGAGTTTCTAGAGTGGGTGATGGGATTATGTGGCTCACTTCCATCATTAGCCATCAAGTCCTGTGAAGATTACGACGCCTTTGTTGGTAAAAACAGATACGGCTTAGGTAAGGTGGTCCCAAAGCATAGCGCCTTCTTTCTGCCATGGGAGAGTAAGGAGTATTATTACAGAGTGTTACGAAGTCCTCCTCCATCAACCCAGGATCTTACAGTCAGAAAATCTCTCATGTCGTCTCTATGATACTTGTCAGGCTAACCTCCTTGAACAACCTCCTGAAGTGCTGAAGATATCAACATTGGACAACCTCGAGTGCCAGAGCATAAAGAGAACTGTCACTTTAGAGGCACAGCCATGAGTGACAGACGCTGGGACATCCAGCATTCAGCAATTTATGGAGTCTCCATTAACATCACTGCTGGAATCCCTTCATTTCCTCTCTGGGTCTGTCAGGGTCTCCACACAGAAAGCGTTCATAACTACTTTCGATTGAAATATCAAGCATGCCTAACAACCACTCTTTTATATTTGAGGAAACTGTACAACCCAATTACTCCTGCAGTGTGAAAATGGTAGGAAAGAAGGTGACCACCAACGTCCCGTTCACCGCCAGACTGAGCCGCACTTACTGGAATGGCAGAAAAGAACAGACCACTGTTGTGGGCAAATATCAGGGAGAGGAGATCGGGGAGGTGAAAGAGTAAGTGGTGCAGCGCTGCGAGCAAATCCCCAATGCTCAACCCTGTCCAGCTGCGTGATTTTGATTTTTTTTTTTTTAAATAGGGGGCTTTGCCCCTGCTTTCTTGCTAGCCAACTCCCCGGCCTGTGCTACCGTCAGCCACTTCCCATCTCTGCCACTCGCATATGTGGATTTCACTTTCACCAAACAACAAATCTTTTCATTTTCACGGATAGGCTTCTTCATTGGGAAGAAACGCTACTTTTCCCTGATGGCAACACAAATTAGACGACTACAAGTCTCCAATTTAAAGTTTAAATCCGAACAATATACAGTATTCAATCTCTTTTCACTGTTCTGTTTTTTTACAGAGTAATAATTTCTGTTTGTTTGCACTATTTCGATCTTTACTGTACTTTTTTAGAGACTTTCAAATTTTAGTACTTTTATTATCTGTAACCTGCTCTGAAAAGGTATCGTGTGACGCTATAGCCTCACGTGATGATGATACAGATTCTCAATAAGCTTTAGGTATGAATCGCAATGAGCAACATGCCAGCGAGTTTACAACGCGGAAATAAAATACTTTAACAAGGTTTTTAGACTTACCATCAGGGGGATAAAATTGATGATCTACAGAATGAAGTTATGGGAAAGAGTAGTGGAAGCTCGTTTAAGAAGTGAAATGATGATTAGTGAGCAGCAGGATGGTTTCATGTCAAGAAAAAGCACAACAGATATGATGTTTGCTCTGATGTTTGATGGAGAAGTAGAGAGAAGGTGTTGCATTGTGTCTTTGTGGACCAGGAGAAAGAATATGACAGGGGTGACAAGAGAGGAGCTGTGGTATTGTATGAGGAAGTCGGAATTGGCAGAGATGCATAGGGAGTTGTACAGGATATGTACGAGGGAAGTGTGACAGTGGTGAGGTCTGCAGTAGGAGTGATGTAGGTGGGATTACATCAAGGATCGGCTCTGAGCCCTTTCTTATTTGCAATGGTGATGGACTGGTTGACAGGCGAGATTAGACAGGAGTCCCTGTGGACTGTGATGTCTGCTGATGACATTGTGATCTGTAGTGATAGTAGGGAGTAAGTTGAGGAGACCCTGGAGAGGTGAAGATATGGTCTAGTGAGGAGAGAAATGAAGGTCAGTAGGAACAAGACAGAATACATGTGTGTAAATGAGAGGGAAGGTCAGTGGAATGGTGAGAATAAAGGGAGTAGAGTTGGCGAGAGGTGGATGAGTTTAAATACTTGGGATCAACAGTACAGAGTAATGGGGAGTGTGGAAGAGAAGTGAAGAAGAGAGTGCAGGCAGGGTGGAATGGGTGGTGAAGAGTGTCAGGAGTGATTTGTGACAAGCGGGTATCAACAGAGTGAAAGGGAAGGTCTACAGGATGGTAGTGAGACCAGGTATGTTATATGGGCTGGAGACGGTGGCACTGGCCAGAAAGTAGGAGACAGAGCTGGAGGTAGCAGAGGTAAAGATGCTAAGATTTGCATTGGGTGTGGCGAGGGTGGGTAGGATTAGAAATGAAAGGACATTAGAGGATCAGCTCAAGTTGGGCGATTGGGAGACAAAGTCAGAGAGCGAGATTGCGTTGGTTTGGACATGTGCAGAACAGAGATGCTGAGTATATTGGGAGAAGGATGCTTAGGATAGAGCTGCCAGGGAAGAGGAAAAGGAGGAAGGCTTAAGAGGAGGTTTATGGATGTGGTGAGAGAGGACATGCAGGTAATGGCTGTAACAGAGCAAGATGACGAGGACAGAAAGATATGGAAGAAGATGATGATCCGCTGTGGCAACCCCTAACGGGAGCAGCCGAAAGAAGAAGAAGAAGATCAGATTGTTTCGTTTTTTTTTGTCAGATGTTCCGCCGTTTGTTTCGGGTGCAAGTTTCTCACATAATATTCCACTTTAACCGACCGGTGTTTTAAAGGTGCCACCCGACTAAACACGGTCATGGGTGCCTGGGAAAGTCAAAAGACAGCTATAGGAAAAGTCCAGGTTGGATTAGTAGTGTATGTGTACCATAATGTTTCTGTTTGTATCTTAGTAACCTTGAGATTAGGTATAAATGTTTTGTTGTTTAGTGTTTTATTAGGTGTATTTTGTTGTCAGATATTTTGTTTTTTACTTGAAGTCTAGGATTTCCCCGGCAGGCCCGAAATGGCATCTCCCTATGTTTAGGCAAGCCGAGCCTGGGAATGGAGAAGTCTTTATAAGGTCATTTGTGGCTGCAAGAGGGTGGACGATCATTAGAAGAAAATTGACAAGGGTTAGGTAGTGCAAGTGTGGCTGTGTGCTCAGACATTTTATGTGTGTGTGTCTAAATAAGAGAGTTATGGGGCTGCGATTTTAAATAGCATAAAGTGAACTTCTTTTACATACCGCTTGCTTATGGGCTCAGGTTATAGTATTGTATATAACATATTTGTATAAGATACTTACCATTGTTTTTTAATTAATTTTCACTGCATTGCTTGTGAGGTTATTATCTCATTTCCTTATGGGACACCCTCCAATTGAGCTCCCTAAATAAAATTGTTGTTGGTTTAAAATTCTCACTGTTGGCGTGTTGGAGTGGGGACCTGGTGGAGTGTGCCACTGGAGTGGAAGGAAAGACCCGAGGTACTATAATATATCAGCAGCAAGGGTGCCATTGCTACAAAGGCACGCCAGACTAAGAGGTGCCTGGTGGCTGAGCTGCTGGTTGATGTAAAAGAGTGGCTTAGGCTGCTGAGGACCAAAATGGCTCCTGAGAATTTTTTTTTTTGAGGAGTTGTATTTTTGACCTGAACTGAAACAGAGTCCAGTTTTGTTTTATTTTAAGGCATCTGATGCTCTCACATGGACTAGAATTGACTGTATATATGTTAGGGTAAGAACCTCTGTGTTTTACAATTTCTATTTTTCGTCTTCCCTTTTTTTCATAATTAGATTTGTTTTGTCACAGGATTATTTCTACATTTTTGTGTATCCTTTTACATCAGCAACTATTTTTTTTCTTCTCTATCTGTCATGGAGTAATAAAATTACCATCTGCCTCTCTTGTGCCTCTCTTTATTACCCCTCTGTCCTGATCGGTCCCAAACTACTAGCAGGCCATTTGTTTTAGTAGACAGCTTGTGACATATTGCTAACGTTTTTGAACCTCTTTACGATGTTCTACTTTGTCATCTACTCTTTGTTTTTTATTTCCTGCCCCAGGCGTGGCTAAATATCTTGGCACAAAGTCTCATTTTGCGGTATCTGAAAGTATCTCTCTGAAAGTCTCATCTCAGGCTAAAAAGTCTCATTTTGTCCCAGGATTATTTTATTACAATAGAGAAATACTTTGTTAATCTCTGAGGGGAAATTGTCTTTTGCATGAGCTTTGGGGTCAGAGCACAGGGTCAGCCATTGTACAGTGCTCCTCTGCAGCCATTTTCACATCAAGGGCCCAAACGAGTAAAATCCCTGATCTAGCTGTGAAGAGTACCAGAGTCCAACAGTGCAGAGAATTCCGTCCAGCCAATGTAATAGAGACTTTAAAATTGTCCTCCTTTAACATCTTAGGGGAATCTTGCGAGACGCATACCTGGGCGAGACTGATTGCAATTGTTTGCATAGGTGGGAGGTGACACTTCCGAGCCAGATATCCCAGTTGATCACAGCGAAAGAAGCTATGTTCAGTCCGCACTATGGTGTTCACACTATGGTGTCTTCTACCGTGGCGCTGGCGACCCTGAAGGTCTATGCTGGGTGGATCGAAATCGGTGTCAAGCCTGGGTAGCTCCGTTGTTTCCTGGTGGCTTGTGCACCCTCTAGTCTGCAGGTCATATCCAGCAGTGAGTGAATCTGTATCATTTCATCACAATGACAGGACTGCATCGATAGCGAGCTTGGCCACAATGCACTCAAAAGGGTCTCTGCAGATCCAGCTTTCAATCAGGTCCACTAAGCCCTGGATCTGTGCATGTACTGGGCAATCTGGATGAATACGCCAGAGACTAAAACTGGCGCCACTTGACCACTGGGCTCACAGCTGCGTGGAGGAGGATCTGTTGCTTCAGGCAATCATAGTCATCGAGCCTTTAGGGAGGGAGATTTTGCATGGCTTGAAGGGCTTGTCCGGTTTAAAACGAGGCCAGAAAAGCTGCCCAGGCTCCCCAGTCCCAGATCATCAATGTTGCTGTGCATTCAAAACAAAATAGGAAACACTCAGGGTCGTCTGAAGAAGCCATCTTCAGCAGCACATCTCGTTCACATCTTTGGTGGCTGCCGGAGGCTCATCTTGCTCTGGAGTTTGCTGTACTTCTTGGGGATCCATCGGTGCAAGGACCCCATTCCTGGTACCATGTGACATGTGAGTCCCTGTCTTGCACCCAAAAATATGAAGCTGAGTCTCAGTACTTTAGCAAAACCAGCTTTATTCGGTCTGAAACAGGAACAACAAGGTTATTTATTGTAGCGTGATCTACCACACTCCTATGCACAGAAACAGCAGTCAGGCAGGCAGTGACCAGGGGCCTCGTGTATAAACGGTGTGTACACACAAAAATGTTGTGTACATCCGTTTCATGCTAACATCACGATGTATAAAAACTAAACTGAGCCACGTACATTTTCATGCTAGTTCAAACTATAGCATACGCAAGTTCTCCGCTCAGTTTTGCAAACGGGCAGCACCCAACCTCAAAGCAGTGCTACTGTTCCTGTGTGGTTTCCCTTTATTTATTCGATTCACATCCCTGACGTGGCTTTATTAAATACACTGAAATTAAACGCATATTGTTTTTTTAGTTCAAGGCATCTGATTGTAATCAACCTGTAACTGTATAATGGTGCACCGAATGGCCAGACTATTCCAAATACCATAGCCGCTTTAGCATTGTTACACTCAGTGCACCACTCGGTTTACCCAGTGTATCTGAGTGTGGAATCACAGCTGTACAGAAGCTGATTGGAAAGCTCTATGACAGAGTGTGTCAGGAGCGGGGAGACATATCTGGATAGAGCTTCTAGCACATGCTGCCTCAGCCGTGCACACAGTCTATTTGAACTTCTATCATACAACAAATGCTTCAGAGCCTTTCGAGGTTCAGAAACAGTTCCATCCCTAAAGCTCTAAATGCACTCAATCAGTCCATCATGTGCTCAAGTACAACTGTTTGTACTTATAAGTGTGATGACCTCACTGTAAACTTGCATTACAGTTGTAATATTGCACAACATGAGCTACTTATGCTTTGATATTGCATATTGTTCATTGTATTTTTATCATGTTATTATTGTTGTTGTTATTTTTCCATTTTGTAGGGCTTTGCCCCCTGCTCGCTTCGCTTGCCCACCCCCTCCCATACCAAGGGACGCACTACACTTCAGCCACTTCACATCTCTGCCACTCGTGTTGTCAAGATGCGGTCTGATCATCTGCTGTCTTTCTCCTGCTGCTGCCGAGCTGCGTGTTCTGCTTGCGCCTCTGCGCCGATCATTTAAAAGCCTGTATAACGGCTGTCCTTTTGTCTCACTGCCTCGTCTCATGTGACATTAGTGTCTCTCGCGGAACGTCAAATTGTCTTTCGAGAAGATCAGGTATTGTCTCTTTCCAAGCCTACCTTGATTTTTTTTTAGAAACTACAGGGCTCCGCCCCCTCCCCGCTTTGCTCGCCTTCCCCCGGGTTTAGTTTACCGGATATACAATTGGGATTGTTATTTTCATGGGAATTGCAACATATGCATTATTTTCACTTTTACTTTAAAACTTTTGTTAAAACAATGTCCTTTATTTCCGGCCCCGGGCGTGGTTAAATCTCTTTCTTGCAGGACGTATGACGCTGCTCGCATTGTGAAGGGGGATGGCTGAACGTACGCTAAGGAGAAGTGGGTTAAATCATCTGCTGGCTTGCTGCTGATGGCAAGCTGCGTATTCTGCTTGTCACTCTGCGCGCCGATCATTTAAAAGCCTGTACAACAGCTGTCCTTTGCCACTTGGCGTCTCTGCCACTCGCGTTGTGAAGGGGGTGAGGTTAGATACGGTAGATTGGCTGAATACATGCTAAGGAGAAGCTGTCGGATCATCTGCTGGCTTGCTGCAGCTGGCAAGGTGCGTGCTCTTCTTGTCGCTTGCCGTTGTTTTAACAGCTGGGACCACATGAAGTGTGCCTGCCAAAAGCATTCCAACAACTGCGAGGTTAGATGTCCGTGGACTTGTTTTAAATGTTGCCTCATTGCCTTGTGTCGCATGACGTTAAATTGTCTCTCACGGGACGTCAAATTGTCTAAATTGTCTTCTAAGAAGATCACGTCTCGTCTCCCTAGTCTCCCTCCCAAGGTTTTTTTTTTTTTTATAATAGAGAGATAGAGAGTAAATAGAGAGATATTTTTATAAATAGATAAATTTATGGAGGATTTGTATATTGAATCTCATTGTACCATACAGTAACAATAAAGGAATTCAATAAATATATGTATGATTTGCATATTGAATCTCATTGTACCATACAGTAAAAATAAAGAAATTCAATTCAACAGAAAAGAGTAGATTTACAGATGATGACAACTGGCTTCTAAGTCGATTTAGATTTCCAGGCGCTATCTTCTTGGAGCTCTTGATATCTTTTTTGAGATTTACATTATACAAATACATTTTAAACTTAGTTTAAATAATGTATATTATTAATGATTAAATATGCAAGGACTCGGTGGCACCCCATTCAGGCATTGTTCCTGCCTTGCACTGTATGTTTGCTGGGACTGGCGTGACCCTGGATGGATAGATGGATGGAATAATTAAACATTTACCATGAAGATATTTCAATGTTCCTTAAAAGTTTTGAAGAATCGTGTTCTAAGCTTACAGATAGCTTGGCATCTGTTACAGAGCTAATTGTGTAGCGATTGGTTATTTGGAGAAAAAAAAGGAAGGACAGGAATCGGGGGTTAGTATGTATGAAAGAGACAGTACTGCTGCATTAAATTATTTTATTGAGGGTCGTGAACAGAGCTGCAAACATCTTGCGTGAGGCAGGAACAATCTCTGGACAGAGCGCCTGCACCAACGTGCCTCAATGTTTAATACATGCTTTCATTTCTGTCATCATGAAAATGATATCAAGTATACATCTTAGTATTTAAATTGTTGAGAGAGCTGTAATATCAAGAATGTAATGAATTTTGTGTTCTATCGGCGTAAGAGAAAGCCCGTTTAAGAAGCATGTACTGATTCACACACATAGAGCACATAGAAAAACACATAGAATATGAAGCATTTAACGTGCTACTTTAGTTACGATGGAATTTGAGAAACTAGTTAATAAAAAGATTTTAAGATGAAGTTTATGGCGTTCTACTTTAATGACAAAATAATCTACGTGATTAAAGTGGACATTTGCACCTTTTTTCACACTGTGTCCCAGGTTTTTTTCTTTTCTCTGTACCCTATGTTTCCATATGACACTCAGATGGTGGGCTACAACTCGCCTTTTCACACTGACTTTGATATCTGACCACTTCTTATTTATTTCGGGCACTGTGTGACTTTCTAAACTTGAACTTTCGAGTTTCTCCGCCACTCTATGTCACTCAATCAACTTCCTTTTGTTGTTTATATCACTGCTTAAACCAACAAATAGTATGTTTTTCCTTGCCTCTACTTGGTATTCACTGAAATTCTTCTTCTACCATGCTTTTGCCGTTGTCTTTTCACAGAAGGCAAAACATAAGCGGCTATTTATATTGATTTGCAAATTCAAGGAGCCGTAATTCTGGGAGGAGTCGGGGTGGGACAGCAGGCGTGCATATCGTTACATTTCATGCTGACCGGGATTTATGTAGTGGAAGAACATGGAAGTTGGCATACACACACATTTATGCATCTGGATTTTTTCGATGTATGCACATTCCCGCTTTTGTCTGTACACCAAGTTTTAGTGTGAATTCTACACACGGCATTAAGCATGAGGCCCCAGGCTAGTGGCCAAGTAATAGTGTTCCTTGCATCACCCATCGGTGACAGGCACTTATATCACGACCGCAGTCAGCTCACAGTTGCTTCCGTGGTGAGCCCCGGCAACCAAAAAGCAGTGTTCCACAGACGCAGCGATTGTGCTTCGGGACACTCTTCAGCATGTCGCCCCATTGGGGGGAGTCCCAAAAGAGTTTTGAAACCTCACAATATACATAAAATCCAGTGTTTGTCTGTATGTATGTCTGTCTGCTTTTCACGAGAGAACTACTTAACGGATTTAGATCGGGTTTTGTTCTATAATTTGCCTGTCGTAGTTTGGTTGCGGCAGCAATTTATTCGTGCGAATCCGAGAGAGACAGGCTCCATGCCGAGGGGAGTGGGGCGGGGCCTCAGGAGTAGGGAGTCGTGCGGGGCCCTCCTTACTCACATGCCAGTCTCCATTTGAGTAGGTCTACCTGTCACCACGTGTTGGAGTGTACCTTGCCTCCGCTTAGCTAGCGATACTTGTTTGTTCAGCAGACATTATCATCTACAGATTGTTAAGGATTAACATTTGATGTTTATGAGAGAAAGATCACAGCTACATTTGTTTAAGAGGGTACCTGCTCATTATCAAAGATATCATGGCCACTTGCTCTTCTCCCCAAGTCGGGGACGCCCTCCTGTAAGAGCAGAACACGATCACATACAGTGCCAGCATTTAACACTGGAGCGTAGTACCTTCACTTGGCCAGAGATACCTTGCCGTCGTTTACATTTTGACCGAGGTCACAGCTACATTTGCCCTGATAGCAAAATCAAAAATATTGTATTCAAAGGCCTTGAGAGA
>NW_024386141.1:0-10003 GCF_016835505.1 Polypterus senegalus | reverse complement strand
ATTCCTTTGAGTCAAAAATTCTGTATGGGAGGCAGTTTTTCAGCACCATTTTGCACAGACTTTGCATGTGCAAATGTTCAGTCAAAATTTGATGAACGGTAAATCTGTTCAAATTTAATTGTTCACTCAACATTCTTAATGTTAAACGACGGTCTGATCTCACAAGAGTCTTCACACGTTCGATGTTTTCATTGGTTTTCGGTTGAAGTCCTCCCTGAACGGTGTTCATCTTCAAAGTGTTTTCTGCCTTCCAAAAATGATTTGTGCCAGCAAAATCTTGAGCTCGATAAAGAATGTTCCCCATAGGCCTGTTTTAACTTTTCAAATGTCACACTTGCCGCTTAATGGCACAAACGCTGCTCCAAATTCCGCTGTTCCATTTTATGACACACAATCAAAAACACAACTTCAGCTAATAGCAGTCACAAAAATCACCTAGTTAACGGAAGGAGTTGAAACTCGCACTGAGCTATGGGAGGGTACTGATACACGTGCTTCTATCAAGGACAACACGCAGTGCTGCTAGATCGCTTGCAGTGTTGCCAGTCTCATACTTTTCTCCACACCTCGTATTCTGTTCATTGAATTCAAATAAGTAATGGAAAACAAGAACATCCATTTAAGGAAACAGCAACATAATATTCTCAAATATTCATTAACTTCCCATGTTCAAGTTCTAGCGCTCTATCGCTTTTTCACACAATACAATAAATTCTATTTCCTTTGTCCTCAGGACAGTGATAGTGATCTATCAACAAAGATGCACACACTCAGAGACATACAATAAAAATATACTGTATATTCATAGTGTGAAACATGCAGTATACACAATTGTGTACAATATTGTGGTAAACAACAACAACAACAACATTTATTTATATAGCACATTTTCATACAAGAAAATGCAGCTCCAAGTGCTTAAACAGTGCCGCTCAGAATGTTTGGGGCATTTTCCTTGATTTACCTCTCCCGTAAAAATTACAAAACAAACAATTCAGCGTGATTAGTGCATTTGGAACTTTTCATGAGGATTTGCACATAAATTTCAGTCACAATCACTGTAATATGACAACACTTGTTCCTACATGGTCCTCCCATTTCAGGGCACCATAATGTTTAGGCACACAGCAATGGCAGGTCTATTAAAGCCATCATATTTAGGACTTTGTCGCATATCCCCTACATGCTAATGACTGCTTGAAGTCGTGATTCATAGACATCACCAGGTGCTAAGAATCTTCTCTGGTGATGATCTGCCAAACCTTGAATGCAGCCATCTTCAGCGCAGTACTCTACAAAAGAAAAAAGGTGCCAACTTGGAAGAAAATCAAAAAGAAAAGAATGGCGTTATGTTGAAAGATCTGCTACATGCCAAGGAAATAATAATGTCTTATTTTCAGCAGGAGGTCATTTTTCGCTACTCAGGAGCTGACGGTACTCACCGCCAGTGCAAGGTGCTTATACAAACTCTAACCCAGGGAGGCCCTATAAATCCCTGAATACAAGACCATTCACTAATTCAACACAACAATTAGTTCTATGCTACACGTATCATATCTTATTTATTTTTTTCATGATGAATATTTTCCCAAACAAGATTTATGTAATACAACGGGATGGCACTGCTCTACTTGACTCCTTGTCAGGTGACTCCCTTTGCCATTGGATGTTTCAGCACTTGTCACAAATCCTCCACTGGGGTGCTGGCTGAATGATCAGGCCTGACTTGAGCCATGTGGCTTGACCATTGCTACTTCCAAAGCCACAGGCATTTGAAGCTTTCTCCACCTCTGTGGATCTTTTTTTTGCTGTTGCCCCTCATACCGAGAATCTTTCAACCCTCTAGATGCACTGTCCTGGGAAACGTCTTGCCCCTCCACCCACATGCACTTTGCACCCTCCCTTTCTTAGTGCAGTAATCCAAAGTGGCCGGTACTTCTGTATAGCTTCCTGTCGGATTTCCTTCATGAGCTCTTCCCATGTAACTCAGTTTACAAAAATGGTTGAGACAAATAGTCTTTGCAGACAAGAGTCCAAAAAGGAACTGCATAGGTCAGTAAACATGGCGGATATATAGTTGGGCGGCAGGAAGAGGAGGGATCTTGGGACTGGAACCGAAATGAGGTCATTGGGCCGCAACTTCTGGGAGGAGGAACTGAATGATGTCTTCTGGGAGGAACCAAGTGATGTCTTCTGGGAGCCAGGCAGAATTTCCTGCATTTGGTCAGCGGGAGACAGAGAAAGTATTAATGCACTCTGCCACCCCCTCTTCTGATCGGTAATTACCGCATATAGTCGCATTTAAGTTTGCCCACATATTAGTCGGGGCTTGATTTTACCGTATAATTTCCAGTATTTTATAATGTCAGCCATATAAGTCAATGCGGAAAACTCACACTATTGGTCCGCATTATATGCTAATGCGACCTGAGAGAGTAACCACGCACACGCTGTCCTTTTTCTATGCATTGTGCCTATGTGACCACACGGTAATACCCGAAGCTATTCCGAGGTGACGCTTCAACTTATTTTGTGTTTTTGTATCTCATACCCTCATTGCTTTTATCGTATGAGCATCCTTTATCTACTAATTGAGCATCTGATCAGAAGAAAATATGAAGCTGATTTTAAATTAAAAAGTCATTGATGCAGCTAAAGAAATTGTTAAATGCACTGCTGCAAGAAAATTCAATGTGTCTGCTAAACTAGCTGGGTGGCACAGAGGTAGCTCTGCTGGCTTGCAGTTAGGAGACAGGTTCGCTTCCCAGGTCCCTCCCTGCGTAGAGTTTGCATGTTCTCCCGTTCGCGGGTTTCCTCCCACAGTCCAAAGACATGCAGGTTAGGTGGATTGGCGATTCTAAATTGTCTCTAGTGTGTGGTGGCTAGCGCCTCGCCCGGGTTTGTTTCCAACCTTGTGCCTGGGATTGGCTCCCAGCCAACACATGGACGGATGAGAAACTGGTGCTAATTTGGAGGAGGCAATTAAGTGTCATATTTTGAATGGGGTATAAGTCGGATCTGATTTTATATTAATTTTCGCTTCAATACCCAACTTATACATGAGTATATACGGTACCTTCTTCTGAGCCCCTTTAGCTGCTCTCCAAGCACACGTAGTGACAACGCGTAAGAAAGACTTTCACAGTACCTTGTACACATGACAATCCCAGTACTACTAGTATGTACAGGAGAAACTAAATATTTTGAACATCAAAAATGAGATGCTCTAATACCTGCCACTGCAGACAAAGCCAACAATCAGTAATAAGCGAAGCCAGTGGTGGCTCTGAGGCTAGGGAACTGCACTGCCAGTTCAATCCTGTAAATGGCAAAAGGGACTCTGCTCTGTTGGGCCTTTGAGCAAGGTCCTTAACCTGCAATTGCTGAGTGCTTGAATAGTGAGAAAACCACTATATAAATGCAAATATGAAAACATTTGACCCGACTTAAGATTTTTTTTTTGTCCTTGTTTGTGGGTTACACTCCTTCTTGAACCAAAAAGCCAGTAAAGAAGCTACAAGCAGGACAACAGTTGACCATAAGAAGAAAAGAGAGAGCTGCTAGGAGAAATCTCAGAAAAACAAGCAGAGTCTTCAAAAAGGCAGTCGATTTTAAGACTTATTGCACAGCATAGGAAACAATTGCAGAGTACATAACGCCTGTCTCAATTCATGAAGTGAGCCCCTGAGTGTCCAGAGAGCCCTGAATATATTACACTCTTATCACACAGTGCCCCCTTCCAGACTAGTTTCCCAACATCTACTGTTTTCCCCACTCAGCACCATTTACCTATAACAATCACCTTGTGTTCCAGACCTTCTCATAACAATATTCTTGCCCCTGAAGACATCCCCATAATAGTCTTCTTCCTGATAAACCTTCTCATAACAGTATTTTTGCTGGCAGGACATATTTTGCCATATTGATGATAAGCATCACCTGATTACCCTCCTTCATTCTACGCCAATCCTGAGCTGTTAAGATCGATGGCCTTTCAGTTTGTTAATCAATATTTAATAATTAAGTTTAGATTAGAAGAGATCTTTATGAAAACTGACTGTCTAATTTTAATTCAATAAATGATTACTTGTTGCACTAGGATCCTGAAAGGCTAAAACTAACATAATAGGCAACTGTGCCAGTGAGTGGCAGCACACTAGCTTTACTGATAAGGGCCAAGCTATGAACAACCATGACAATACAGTGCTTCATGCTTGAGAGAAAAGCCTTTAACAATTGATTCTTTAAGCTCACTCACATGTGCCAATTATATCTTATATTATTATCACTAAGCTGTATAAAGAAACATTGCCATACAAACTTAAATGCTACTGTAAAACATATAGCAAGGCAAAATATAAAGCCCATGAATCCATCATACAGCTGCCCAGTGGTCTGACAGATGCCAAGCTACCGCTTATGTCACAACACATGTTCAGGAAAAGCCCCAACTTTCAATAATCAACTGTTAAGCCCCTATAGTGTTCAAAATAATTATATTACTAGGGAGCCCAATCAAATTGGGCTACAAATTCAACGCTTAGAAATCCATGCTTTCTGCAAAGAATTATTTGTTTTGTTAAGTCCTTGAAATGATTTTGTTATCATGGACTGATTTGTGGTTAAATAGACCTTTTGGCGCAAAGGCACGGGCTGCTCGATTTATTTAACCTGTGCTGCATTTGCAGCTGCTCCAGCTTCTTCAGTCGTTTCAGCACGGCTGGCATGATGTCTGTTAGCGCTAGTAGCATTCTGTAGCGATGTTCTTCATTTGTCCTGAGTCCCATTGGCATGATTTCTTCAGCTGCTAGTGGCATTTGAGTCGCGACGCATTTGCTCATCCATTTGCTGTGTAACGGTGATCGTATTAGCAAGTCTACGCTCTAAGGCCAGTCATGTGACTTCGCTTCCTACGTGTCCTTCCCGCTGCGCTGCTCTTGTGGCTGCTCGAGGTATTGCTGCTAACGCCATACATACTGGATAGTATCAAATTATATATAAGTGATCTTAATACATTGTGTTTTAATTTTATTGCCTAAGGTATTGATGAGCTCTGATGCTGATAAATTCATTAATTGTTATATGTTTTATACGCCAGCTTAAGAGCTACCCTTTACTCACACAGACAAAAGCCCGCATGCAGTTTGTTTGGTCTTAAAAAGCTCTGCTCCCATTTCAAACAAAGTCTGCCTGTTGCTTTCCCCGAGGCATGATGACCCGCCTCACAGCTCGACTCGCAGAAACTCAAAACAAGGCAAGTAAGAAGGACAGGCCGCAAGAGGCCTCTAACAAAATAAATGGTGTCCTTATAAGTTGTTTCAGGCCTAGACTTTCATAAGTGTGACAGATGGGCGTATCCCCTTGAACCCTGTCCAAGACTCCTGACACCAAGTAAATGTCCAAAAGTTGACTTTATTTTCACAGCACAGTGCACAAAGCACCTCTTCTCCAACTCATTCAAATAATCAACCACAATAACAATAAACTCTCCACCACTCTGAGACGCTGCTGCCCTCCTACCACCCAGCTCAGCTCGCCGCTGGGAGCCCCACAATCCTTTTGCATTCCCTGACCCGAAGTGTTCCAATCCCAGTTCATGTGATCCTTATCACTTCCGGTCAGATAAAAGTCCTTTCTTCATCCCGAAGTACGCCACTTCTGCTGTCACTTTGCCCATGACGCACTTCTTATAGGGTCATATGACTCTTTGTTCTCCGCAAGCTCCCTCTAGCGGCCCCTGTGGTATCCAGCAGGGCTGTGGATGAAAACTCCATTGTCCATGATTCCCTGCTGGTCTTCGGCACCTCCATGCTGCAGGAGGGCTCCATCTTGCAGCCTGGGGGTATTGGCTGGGATGACAAGCGCCATAGACCACAATAGCTAAAAGCATTAAAACTATAATGCAGCACATTGATTCTTGATCAAAATTCTCAACAAGAGGAGAAAGTAATGTGCTAAATAAAGGGTTTAACTGTTATTGAGGGGCAAGCACACCAGGCAACCTGCCACAGTAACAATGGTACAAAATGCTCTTGGTTGATCGTGCAGGTCTTTTTATATGTTTCTTTGTACCTCCTTGTATTTATTCCCTTCCCTTTAGCAATTCACTTAGATTACAGTTAGCATTCACCCTGAGTGTCGCTAAAGTTGTGCTGTATTTGTGTCCTTGTCCTGTGCATTCTTCTTGTGTGGGTGCATGGATTTTGTCTAAGTCTTGGAGCGCTTTTCACTGAACAATTGCATCATGGTAAGGCATAAATTTACATTACATTCAGGAGGCTGTTCGCTTCACCTTCATTCATTACCATCATCTGGATTTATGAAACTGGACTGTGTCGTACAGTAAGTGTTCATCCTTTATCGTTTTGTGTCTGGTGTTGTGCCGGGCTTCTTTTGTTGTGTATTCAGGTGAGTTTCTGCATATGCAATATTTGCTTTACTATTTTTTCTTCATTCATTATTTATTCATTTTGCTTGAACTGCTATTTACGTGTCTCTGTGTGTGGGTGTGTAAGTCATGTCAGGGCTGGGTGTTTAACATTTTAAAAGAGTGTGAATCTGAGCACCTTGCAAGCCGCTATGGACATGTGCAGTTTTGTCTGATGCTGTGCTCTAACTCAAAGATGCTGTTATGAATCCTTTTCCTCCATAAAATCACTGCACAGCCAGTGGTCTCCTTCTCCATTCTTTCTTATTCTTTACTCAACCCTAGTGGTCTGTTTTCCTGGCCTTCCTGAGTTGCCCATCAGGATGAACATGCCTAACGAGTGTTTGGACGGGAAGCTGGTTTGAAGACTTGACCATGGCTGTGTTGAGATTTAGAAGTTTCCAAGTACTTAAAGAAGTGGTTAGGGACAGTCGTGTGGATCTGAACCCAACATGCTGGGTAGTAGTAACTTTAAACTGTAAGAAAGCTTGAAACCTAACTGCATCTACACTTTGAAATGACAGGCACAGACCGCCATCTGTGAGCTCACTGGAACACTTTCAAGAATTTAAAATGGTTAAAAGTGGCATTTATTTCATATTACTTGAAATGTTTTGATGATCCTCCGGCCCGTTTCCTCCCACAATCCAAAGACATGCCGGTTAGGTGGATTGGTGATTCTAAATTGGCCCTAGTGTGTGCTTGGTGTGTGGGTGTGTTTGTGTGTGTCCTGCGGTGGCTGGCACCCTGCCCAGGATTGGTTCCTCTTGTGCCCTGTGTTGGCTGGGATTGATCTAGCAGACCCCGCGGACCCTGTGTTCTGATTCAGCGGGTTGGAAAATGGATGGATGGATGATGTTTATGAGTGAGAGGCAATGTTTTGCATGTTGCTATTAAACTTCAGAGACTGGAACATTTATGCTTCATTTTCATGATGGCCTTCATCCATTGATGAATTTGCATGCATTAATACTGTCATTATGAGACTGCCTTTCTAATTTCCTTCTTTTTCTTAAACTCATCCACGCATTCTGCACCGAGACTCATCACCCTGGTAAGTGGGCTTTTGCACTTAAGAGCAACAGCTACATTTTATTTTTATATTTAATATTTAAAAGCACTGCTGTTATTTGAATGTTTTCATGTGATGTCCTTGTTTAGAATATACTAAAAAGCCTAAATCTGTGGGAAAAGGTTTCAATGACACGTCAAGCAAAATGACACCTTTTATTGACTAGCTAAAAAGATTACAGTTTGCCAGTTCAGCTCCTTTTTCAGGCAAGTTATAACGGAGAAAAGGTTTGAACATTATTTAGAATTTCCTGATTTTCTGAAACCCTAACCCTAACCTCAAAAGTCAGATCTGATTTTTATCTCATAACTGATGATATACAGCTGGAATTAACAAACTGCATGCACCACAATGCACATTGTTGTATGTTCTTTGAACAAACTGTTTAAATATTCAAGGTCAACAATGGAAAAGGCGTGGAAGGGAAACATGGAAGAACACAGTCAGGAATTCCAATCAATGAGGTAACATTCACGTGGGTTTCTATTGCTATTATTACTGCATTTTATTAATTTTTGATATCGTTCACCCATATTGCAGTTACACTCTTAAAAATAAGGGTGCCACAGTGGTTCTTCAGAGCGATGCCATAGGGTTTGGTTCCAAAGAGACCCATCCATATGAAGGTTCCAGAAAGAGCTTTGATTTATTTAGATCCATAACAGGCTCCATACGGTGAATAACCATGAATAGATTCACAGATTTGTGAAATATCAATGAGTCGTTTGGATTTTAAAAGGTTTATTTTGGGGTTTTCAGTTTTTCATCTTTTTTCTACCTATTAGAAAGTTTTCTAAACAGGAAGAACAACCCTTTGTTTGCAAGGAACCCCTTCCAACAATAAAATGGTGCATAATCAAGCAATAACTCTTCAAAGAAACACACAACCCAGTAAAGAACCATAGATGTATTTTTATGTGCTTTTAATTAGCCCTTATAAATGTTTGGTGTAAAGGCAGGTATGAGTGTGCTCAATTGCAGATGGCAACTGTCAATGGTTCGTTCCCATCTGCCAGAGATGTCTGCAATTTGAACTGGACAATGGCTTGGAACATGGATGAATAGGATGAGTCCTACCATGTCAGGTTCTTGCCAGATTTCATTACTAAGAACATTGAATGAAGTAGTTCCCTCCTTCATTATAGGGTTTAGGTTGATTTAAATTTCTGACTGTTATTTGTTTTGACTAGCCATTTTTTTTAAATTACGTAAAATTAATTTTGAATTGCTTTATGTTGTACTTTTCTTGTATATGAAGTATAGGAAAGTATTACAATCATCCAAAAATAGAACGGAGTGAGCGATTTGCTCTGCACCTGTTGTTCTAAATTTTCCGCTGTGATTCCAATTCATACTCTTCAATACAAATGAAAGTATAGAGTGGTGTACAAAAAACGGATTTCAATTTGACCTTAATTTAAATATTTAGTTTTTTAGTTATGTGTTTCAATTTTAATGCAGATTGTTTAACAAAAGGATAACAAGAAAATCAAAAGAGTATTTCATTTAAGGTCAAAATGTAGTTTTTAAATATTGGATTGTTTTTTCTTATTCTGATCCCATTTTTATAAAATTGAAAACCTTTATTTGTAAATGATGTTCATGCACCTATCCTTCTCCACGAAAATCTCTGTCACTTTCTTGTAAAAGTCCTCCTTTTTTCCTTTAGTTTTAAAAATTTTAATCTTCCATTTTGGCAGTCAGTCGGAACAAAAAAAATAAAAGTAAAAGGACTGCTGCATTGCACTTAAGTTTCTGATATTGCTAACTTATTGACACATCTGTGTAGAAGAACAGCAGCAACAAGCACCTGTTGGGCTCACTTGCGCCCCCTTCAGTGCGGCACAGTACTGTCTGCCTCACCTTGTGCCTTTTCACTGCTGTTTTACATCTGATCAGCAAGATTAAAAAATGTCACACCCATTCATTAAAGATATTAGCCAGATGTGGAAAGTCAGGGTGTATAATAAACATGTCTGCAAACCTTATATTGGCACATACAGAGAGCAGCAACAGGCACAGCACTTGCCTGCATCAACCTACTGAGTGAGGGAGAGCGAGTCTGAGGTGAGGTGAGGCTTGTCGCTACCACACCTCGTGTTCTCCTCTCTGAATTTGAACAGGAAATGTGCAAATTTCTAGACTTTGACAATAAAATTATCAAAATTATTGGAATCATACAGAAAACAAATTTATAGCACAGACCAGTGGACACATTTATTTGATGTTATCAGTATTAGTTTTTTTTATTTTTCATGATGACAGGTGAGGCTCCTGCCTCATCTGGCTCCACTGACCGCATGTCCCTGAGTGCATACAAGCCGCAGGAAAAATGGTAAAGTCATGCATGCCCATCTCACCAAGTATCAGTTCTACATCTTTTATTGAACACACCCCAAATCCAGGGAGAATGGCAGAGCCGACTGCTCCCCCATACAACTTTTTTTAAAAATAGGTTTTACCCCTTGTGGCGGGAAATGACCCAAAAAAAAATGCCCAAACAC
>NW_024386140.1:0-39138 GCF_016835505.1 Polypterus senegalus | reverse complement strand
TTCACAGAACAACAACTGACTCCTAACTCACAGACAGGCTCTGCGTTTAATAGCCTTCAACATCGCACACAGAAAGGAGATGTCAGGCCGCCTCTGCGCAACCCGGCTTTTGCACAGAACGGCTTTTAGCAGCCCCATGCGCGCGCCCGCAAGCTGGTCAATGCCAAAGCTCGAGTAGTTCGATAGAAGCCCTTTAAAAATCACACAGTTAAATGAGATGCAGCAGCTCCCCTTTAAATCACGTATGAGATGTCTAAATGCTATCTTAATTAATATATTTATAATTTGAATTGAAATTGATCTAAAACAATCCCTTGTTCTATCCATTAACACCCCTGTTAATCCTCCCCTCATGAAGAAATCCGTTTAGTTTTTTCTAAAAGTTTGATTGCCTTAATCAGATTGGATACCTCGGGCTAGAGAAAGGAACTTTAAAATACTCTTTGTCAAAACGGATCTTTCCAAAGCACAACGCACCCCAACACCACCTCTGGCCGCCTGAAGCTAAGGTGGTGGGTGTGGGGAATCGGTGTCGATTCACACTTCAGCTGTCAGGGCGTTTATAACCTTTCACCTCATGGCCGAGCAAACTTTGGGAAATGTGAAAACGGTCTTACGGAGAAGCGTGCAGCTGTTTAAAGAAATGTACGTGTTACAATTCTGGACTTTTTGATGCAAGGATTTTTAGATGTCGGCCTTGTGACGGACAAAGAACATTATACAGGTGTCCAGTTAAAATGATGGGCATGCATGTGTTATTACAGATCACCGTGCACATTTCAAAAAATACCGCTTTTTTGGGTATATAAATAAGTGTTCAGACCGGTCCATTACTCAGCAGGCCGTTAATACTGAAAGAGGACAACGAATCTCGTTGGAAACATCAAGGATCACGGTATGGCATATTTTTGATTATTATATGCGCCAAACAAGTATGTTTTTAGAAAACGGATGGATGAACCCTTATATTTTATTCTTAATATGAATAATTTCCAAGTTTATTCTCAAGTGCGTACGTGAGTGCGCTCGTGTGTGCATATAATATAAGATGCAGCATTTATATCTATCTGCGTGTACAACGATGAATGTACAAATTCATAGGACTGAAGCAAATAATATTAGTTTTTTCATACCGAAACAGGCTTTACAATCAAGTAGTTTTTGTCTCAGCGTCTAAAAATTCAAACAGAGCCTCATACTAGCAGATGTTAAATAATGTTTTCCCCAACTCTTGGCATCCCCGTGGAACTGCCTACATAGATGACAGATTAGCTGATAAAATACCGCAGAACACGTAGGTTCTGTTGTAGTGTGCTGTGACCTTGGGGTGATCCCTTGTTGATCCGGTCTTAATATGTTTTTAATCTACCTCTGTAACTTAGGATTTGTAAATTTTAGTTTTTACTATCTTATCTTTGTGATATGGGTGAGTCAATGTTACATTTTGGAATAATGATGTCTAGCTTAACTCTGCCCCTGACTATGATCCCTGCACAACCCCTGGTCCTTTGACTCGTATTCAAGAAGATTGCAGACACTTGTTGACTCTTGGAATCACAGTTTAAACTTACATCCCCTTTCACCCTGAATGCTACTAAAACAAAGGGTGCTTTTTCACAAACAGAGGGGAAAAGCAGATTTCAATGATAGCTGTCCAATGTAACCTAGACTACCTAAAAGAAAGAATAAACCAGTTTTAGTAAAATTTTAATCCTTGTGCTAACACATATAATATTATGTAACTATTCACTAAAAATTTCCATCCTGATTTGCCTAACATGTCCAGCATAAGCCTAATCATCAGCCCTGTAGTGTGTAGGCTCCTATACCGTACTATAAAAATTTTAATTTTTCAGGGGCTCATAACTGATGTAAAATGGAAGGCTGTTACCAAGCATTAACAGAATTTCTAAAACTTTGTATTATCCAAAGCATCCTGAGTACCACAGGGCCTGTTAATGAAAATGCGGTTTTAAATTAAAACCTGAACAAGATAACTGTTTTCTGCTCAACATAAAATGTTTAGTAAATAAAGAGAGACTAAATACAATTTATAACAAAAATGGAACACCGATGGACGGCTGAATAACCGAGGAAATCTAATTTAGCTTGAAGTGCCACAGAGTGTTTTACAAATAATCTTCTACAACCGTAGTTCTTAAACTGTGGGGATGACTCCCTAGGGGGCGTGAAGATGTGGAAAAAAAGAATCAAAAATATGAAAAATACATCTGTTGAACCCAAAACAAAATAACTTAAACTACATTCTGATACTAGAAAAATAAATATTGAGTTAGATAAAAGTTGATAAAAGTTAAGTAGTTATATTAAAATATGCATCTATGGTATATCATTAATTAAAAAAAAGGACATATCGGTATAAGTGGGCTACTTTCAAAAAACGTTAGGGGGCGCAATTAAAACTGTTATGAAAACTCTGTTCGCAAAAAAAGATATGATAGAAGATAGCAGATGTCTCCAGTTCCTACCCAGTTCCTTTAGGAACTTTATACTGTCCATTATCATTTAATATGAGTATAGAAATTAAAGTTATATGCTATGTTTAGGGTGGATGTGATCAGAAAGCATAACAGTTCATACAAAAATAAGAGAAAAACTTATATTGCAGAAGAAGTGAAGATAAAAGTATGTCCTTCATTAATGTAGGGGTGGTGACCGGATCGCCCCGTTTAATTTAAATCAGTCGGTCAAACAAACCAGAGTGCATGATGGTGCAGAAAATAAAAAAAAAAAGAAAGGGATTAATCCTTCCTGGTTTCTCTTACTTATCTTGGTTCGGTGGGTCTGTCTTGGGAGGAACTCACGTCATGCAGCCTGCACAATTTCAAATGAGAGAGAGAGACACACAGAGAGCAAGTGCTAACGAGATAAAAAGAGAGCACTAGAGAGAATGAATGTTAGAGGGACAGAGGGGCCGAGTACTAAAGAAAGAGAGAGAGAAGTAAGAAGTTGGTAGCAAGAGAAATAAAGAGCGAGCCCAAGAGAGAGATAGAGAGACACAAAGAGCAACAGCTAGTGCGAGAAAGACAACAGATAGCAAGCGCTAGCGAGAAAGAATGCTAGAGAGAGAGAGACAGACATAGAGAGATAGTAAGTGCTAGCACGAAAGGGAAAGAGCAATAGTGAGACAGAAAGAGAACGCTAGTGAGCAAGAGAGAGAGTGAGCACTAGAACTAGAAAGAGAGGGAGCTATTGAGAGAGAGAGAGTGCGTGCTGGAGATAGTGTACAAGTTGAATTTGAACCCTGGTTTGATGTACATTTGGCATGTGATATACAGTACGTAAGTGCACTGTTAAAAGGAAACCAGCTTCATGTACTTGCTGGGTTTGTGCTGAGTCTCTTATTCTTCTGAGCTTAACCTTAAAGGCTGAATATTTCATTTTGATATTCCCTATGATAAAGGTTTGAATTATTAAGAAAAAGCATTCTAAGTGACCTTACAGCAAAAAAAGAAAATAAATAAAGCTTAAGAAAAACAAAAGAAACTCATCTTTTAAAATGTGCCAGTTGCTGTACCGTTATTCTCAGGCTAAGTTTCCCATTGATGGACATGGCCAAACTAAGAAGGAAACATATGATCACTCAAAGGGCTCAGAACAACTCATAAACACACAAACAGTCACATACTCCTAAGTTAACAGGACTATCAATCAGCCTAGTGGACCAGGTTAATGTTGTCAAAGGTTCTCTGATTATGTAATGAATTCCATGGAATTGTGATCTAAACAATGAAGTGTATAAATACAGCGCAGCGGGCACTTCTCCTTTGTAACTCTTGCTAATTTGGGTTCCTGTAAGGGTTACCTCTTGCAAGACTTAGATAATAAAGAAGTGATTAACACTTTTTCCTGCCTGTGTTTAATTGCCTGCAATACATGGGGATAACAGGGCACCCTGTGGGGGTGTTGGTAAATTTCTACCATGAGAGAGAGAGAGAGAGAGAGAGAGGTCAGGTCAGGTCATGTCAGGTTTACACGGGATGATGTCTTGGACTGTAAACAAGCTGCGAGGAGACGTCCAGATATGCTAAATAAATAAGGGAGCAATGAAGGTAGCTGGCATATATCGCCTGGATCCTTTTTACCAAATTTAACTTTAAATTATTAACATTATAATGTGCTCTTACATGAACAACTATTAATCAACACTAATATTTCTTCATTATGTTAAATGATTTTATGTGATACAAATTATTTTTAGTATTGTTTATACATTTTTGGCTCACGCATCGGTTTGCAACTTTCGGCTATCTTTAAGGAAGCTTGACAAATATTCCCATTTAATTGTTCAAGGCCAACATGTGAATAACCAAAATTGTGAATGTCAAGTTCGTGAATCTGAAGGAGTAATGGTAGTTTTTATCTGTGGATTATTTCTGACCTTAGTTGGAAATTCAGTTCAGTTTAGTTTTAGTTTGTCTCCATAATGTATTTTTATTGTTAGTTTAGTTTTTTTTTTTTCACAAAAACATTTCTATTTGTTTTTCTTTGCCTGTTTCTATTTTTACTGCGGATTCAGATGTACAGTATATGGCACCCTTTGCTTTGTTCACAATTCGTTATGTTGTAGCATTTTGTTGAAATAATTTAGACTATTTCTTTCCCTCATCAAGCAATCCTCTGCTCCCCAGAATAAAAACGAGAAAAGAGGGTTTTACTAATTGTTGCCAATTTATTAAAAACAAAAAAACTGAAACAACCCATTGACAGAAATATTCAGACCCTTTGCTCTGACACTTGAAGTCCGGCTCAGGTGCATCCCATCCCATTCTGTTAATCATCATTGAGATGTTCCTACACCTTGTTTGGAGTCCCCCGTGACCAATTCATTTGTGTGGGTATGATCCGTAAAGACGTACACACCTGTCTATAGAAGGTCCCACAGTTGAGCAAACACCAAGCCATGAGGTCGAAGGAATTGCCTGCAGAGCTTAGAGACGGGTTTGTGTGGAGGCACAGATCTGGAGAAGCTTACAAAAATGTCTCACTGCACTGAATGGTCCCAAGAGCACAGTGGCACAGATCAGGGGAAGGCTACTGCTGATTACTACACCACCATGTTCCTCTATTTTAACAATAATACATACAATTTAAAATTGAGTTCTGCAAATGACTGGATCCCAAATTACTGACGCTAGCTCTGGAATAATTCAAGTTCTGTATCAGTTTATAGCTTGAAGAATTTTTGCAGAATTCTGGACAACATTAAAACTGAATTCTCATCAATGTGAAATGTAAAGTAATATGAGGAAGATGAAGTAATGGCACAAATTAACAGCAGTTTTACAACATGAAACAAATATATGATTTGAATGTACAATAAATGTAAAGAAGGGTCGGCTGACTGCATTTCCTGGGGTCCTTTGGTGTGGCTGAACATTTCTATTTATGTCCTGTATGTCCTTGACAGTCTGGAGATGGGAGCAGAGAAGAAGATGACACAATGATTGGGGTCTTGCCTTTTAATTTTAGTTTTACTTTACTTTTTATTTCACAAAAACATTTCTATATTATTTGGAAATTGTATTTAGAAAGTTTTCAGACCCCTTCACTACTTTCTGATTTTGTTATGTTGCAACCTTATGCTAAAATCATTGAAATTATTTTTTTCCCCACATCAGGCAACACTCAATATTCCAGAATGACAAAGCAAAATCAGGATTGTAAAGATTTTTGTAATTTATTAAAAGTAAAAAAAAACTGAAATACTTCTTTATTATAGACGTTCAGACCCTTCACTCAGTACTTAGTGGAAGCCCCTTTGGCATCCATTCCAAGTTTGATGTGACAGGTTTTACACGTTTTGGGGATTTTCTGCTGTTCTTCTCTGTAGATCTTCTCAAGTTCTGTCAGACTGCATGGAGACCATCGGTGGACAGCTCTCCTCCGGTTTCTGCAGAGATGTTCAATTAGGTTCAATGTCCAAGCTCTACTTGGACCACTCAAGAATATCCACAAAGTTAACCCTAAGCCACTCCTGTGCTGTCTTTGCTTTATTCTTTGGGTCATAGTCCTGTTGGAATGTGAACCTCCTCCAAGTCTGAGGTCCAAAACACTCTGAACAGGTTTTCATTAAGGATATCTCTTTACTTTACGGTGGCCGAGAAGGGCAAAACAAATTTACATTTCACGAAATAAATTTATAACCATTAAGACAAATTTACAAAGGAAATTCAAATTAACATTTCAGAAAAAATTTTACAATACTGAGAACAATTTACAACTCCCGAGACAAATTTACAAGCGTTAAAACAAATTAACAGATCAGAAAATAACTTTACAAGTGGCCCGAAACAAATTTACAAGCGGCAAATCAAACGGAAAGGGTAGGTACAATACACAGGAAGTGCTTGTTGCTGACCTTTTGTGTCATTCAAACTGTTTTGCGAGGGAACATTGAACAGAGTTTGTGACGGTAAATCAAGCGACAATGTTTTCTCCATTTTGTGGAAACCATTTTAGCCAGTTAGCCCGCTTTTGTTATTCTTGTGGGACATGTTTAGACTTTCTAAAAGAGGCTCCCCGCACGGAAGAACCAGATGCACAGCCGACGTCTAAACCACCTGGAAATGTTAATCAAAGTACCGGTAAGTGGACTCTTTACGTTTTCTAAAGCCAGCTATCCTAGGCTTTTTATTATTATTATTATTATTATTATTATTGCTCAGTTGACGCTGTACGAGTCATTCAGAATTCGTTCAAATAAACAACTTCCGTGCAAGTTGGGATATACAGTATATATGTGTGTTGTACTTAATGCAGTCATTTACGTTTTTTTAATTATTTCCATAACATACACTGGGACTGTTAACTTTCGTAACGGTTGTAACCTAATAAAATATAACATGATTTGGTCTCGTATTATTTTCAACATTCAGAAATTGCCAGCACATTTCAAAGTACACATATAGCTGCGCTTTTCGTTTCCAAAGGTTGAGCATCAGTTGGCAAGGTAGGATCCAGCATGAGTCAAACATGTACAAAAAGAAATTTCTCAGTCCAATAAAGTTCGTTTCAACAATGTTTATTGAAAATTTGAAAGAAAAAAATCACAACATTTTAGAAAAAAGTTATTACACAGAATAAAAGGCAAAAACAGAAAAAAGGTGTATTCTCGGTCTAATTACAAGTCTTAGCTTTCTCTGGTTAAAAATTAGTTACTTTATATATTTGTTACGTTTCTATTGCAAACTTACATAGACTTCATTTTAGTATGTCGGTACGGTTTGAAGCTGTTTGCCCTCCATGCCTTACCAACTGCAAGGCAGATCATAAAATGAAATAATGTGTAGTCAGAATGACAAGAAATAATTAGAATATTCCATTTACAATTTAGCTTGTAGGGATTATAATAGAACCTCCCATTGACTATGCACTAATATATACACAAACATTTTAACAACAAAATACTAATATCAACTAATTATAATCTAACTAACAAATGGCTTTTACAACAGGAAATGGAATGGATTTTCCTAGTGTACTGTATATTTATGCCGTTTAAGAGTATTGTGAAGAAAATGTAAAGAGATTCATGATGTGTTTTTTTTTTTGTTTGATTTTTTGGTTTTTTTTGGTTAAAAAAACTTATAGAAGCACACCTTTGCATCTCATCTTTTAACAAGCAATGTTACCTGTACTGGTCATAAACTAAAGGTCACATATTACGAGTAATTATACTAAACAATATTGTGGAAGTAGTTGAACTAAATACACATCAATACATTTTATGGTTCATAAATGATTACAATTATTCTGTCCTTACCCCTTATCATTCGGGGTCATTTTTGCTAAATCGCTTGTAGTTCGACCTCTCCAAATTAGAATCATTGCTGTTATTGAACTATCTGGAGTATAAACACATGTTTTGTCTCTTTGTAAAGGTAACATTCTCTAGTTTCACCCTTAGTAGTCAGAATCACTGTAGGTGTGACTGATCAAAAGTTATGCACATTAGAACTCACAAAAAACGAATTTTTTTGTTCTCGCCTAAGTTTTTTTATGAAAATAAAGGAAAATAAAGCTGCAGTAGGTAGGTGGGGACAGAAACACACTATGTACCAACAGAATAACTTGTTGACTACTCAAATTTCATTATTTTGAAAAGAATACCTGTAAAAATGACATTTCTTTACACCCGTTTTTATGTGGGCATGCCCAGGGGCTTTTTAGAGGGACCATTATCCACATTTTGGAACATATGTTAAAAGTGTAATAACTTTTGAATGCTTCAACCCACAGATATCAATGAGGGCTCTACTGAAAGCTTACACCTAAAGGAATCTATATCTACACACAGTGTCACTCTATTAGTTATGGAAATTCATGTTCCATAATAAAACAATCAAAAATACACATTTCTATGTAAAATAGTCAATACAAGTTATGGGCCAAAAATATATTTATATTTTTTACTTTTTTTTTTTATAAAATGCACACAAACTATATATATTTCTTTTACAAACTGTTACAACACATCTCAGCGTTTTTCCATGTGCCACTTGATGGCAGCAATCACTAGCAAGCAGAAAGCACAAGGGCGTGGCACGTCACTCTCTCCCATTATACCTCCCGTTGCCGTTGAATACTTTGCAACGCTGCACATACATCTATTATTTAATCGAAGCGCTTATTTACGCTTAAACTTCTACTTTTATTCACATTTAAACTGCGAAAAAACTTGGCGAAATCACAATAAACAACCACGCACCAACTCTGCAGGCTGGCACAAATGCCACCTTCACGCAGCCCCGATCGTTTTTTTTACAAGTTAGTATATCAAGTTACATATCAAAATGCTCGTCTGCTCATTGGCTGTAAGTTTTGAGTGTCAGTCACAGTGTCCAATCAAACTGGTAGATTCTACCAGAGTTCAGAGCTATACGTCACCCTGCAAGCTTTCTGTGACACTGGTTGGCTATACGAGGTGCCAGTCAACCCCAGACCCGTCGTAATTGGCCAACTTAGGTGTCTTTCGAAAGCTAACACTTCCGTGTTTCATGCGGTAGCATGGTTATCGCCGACAGAAACAAATTACGTCTAATATGAGCAATATAAGTGAAAAAAAATTACTTAGGTGGTCTCAAGTTATGTAACGTTTTCTGGAGTTTTTGTCCCTTTGAGAATATATTGTGTGTTTTGGACCTAAATCGTTTTACTGGATTATATTCGCTGGAGCCTTACGGACACAATGGGATTAATACTGCTCGGAAATATTGATGTTTGACTTGCAGGGGGTCTTCAAAGGTAGGCACAGTCAACTCTTAAAAGTATGTACTTCTCTGTAAAAAAGGCTTTAGTGTCAGTGCTGTGGTTGTTGTGTGTCAAAATGGTTTATATCATCGGAAAGACGAGACTTTGAAGTTTCATTTGATGGGCAGGGTGTCGAGATGCATGGCAGATGGGCATGCACACATTACTGTAACGTTTTTGAACCGCTGTTATGTCCCGGGACCGCATGCAGCGCCAAGTAATGATATTCAATTCTGTTCATTCCAGAAGAACAACCGTGCCCATCATATAAACAGTTCATGGACTACAGAAACTTCAAATCAAAAGAAAGACAGTCCTTTAGCTGTGGGTCAAAGAGACGACTAAAACAAGAACAGAGACAAGTTCAGGTTAGGTGGCTTAACTGTTTGTGTCATGTATACAAGACAATGGTTGCAGGGACAGTTATTGTTTAATCAGTGGACCCATTTGGTGTTTAACTTTCTATGCAACAAACTTATAAATGTATAATTTACAGAAAACTCATTCTGTTTACTTTTATTTATCTAGATAAACATAGGATTGATGGTGCCAAATGGAAGTGATTTAAAACCTGTAAGAGGGAGAACACTCCCATTATTTACAGACCCTCTGGTAGCAGCGCCTGATCTGCTGAAACTAGCTGTTCAGAAAATGAGAACATTTAACAAGGACATGGATGAAGGGCCATATACACTCACCTAAAGGATTATTAGGGACACCTGTTCAATTTCTCATGAATGCAATTATCTAATCAACCAATCACATGGCAGTTGCCTCAATACATTTAGGGGTGTGGTCCTGGTCAAGACAATCTCCTGAACTCCAAACTGAATGTCAGAATGGCAAAGAAAGGTGATTTAAACAATTTTGAGCGTGGCATGGTTGTTGGTGCCAGAAGGGCCGGTCTGAGTATTTCACAGTCTGCTCAGTTACTGGGATTTTCACGCACAACCATTTCTAGGGTTTACAAAGAATGGTGTGAAAAGGGAAAAACATCCAGTATGCGGCAGTCCTGTGGGCTAAAATGCCTTGTTGATGTTAGAGGTCAGAGGAGAATGGGTCAACTGATTCAAGCTGATAGAAGAGCAACTTTGACTGAAATAACCACTCGTTACAACCGAGGTATGCAGCAAAGCATTTGTGAAGCCACAACACACACAACCTTGAGGCGGACGGGCTACAACAGCAGAAGACCCCACCGGGTACCACTCATCTCCACTACAAATAGGAAAAACAGGCTACAATTTGCACAAGCTCACCAAAATTGGACAGTTGAAGACTGGAAAAATGTTGCCTGGTCTGATGAGTCTCGATTTCTGTTGAGACGTTCAAATGGTAGAGTCAGAATTTGGCGTAAACAGAATGAGAACATGGATCCATCATGCCTTGTTACCACTGTGCAGGCTGGTAGTGGTGGTGTAATGGTGTGGGGGATGTTTTCTTGGCACACTTTAGGCCCCTTAGTGCCAATTAGGCATCGTTTAAATGCCACGGGCTACCTGAGCATTGTTTCTGACCATGTCCATCCCTTCTTGACCACCATGTACCCATCCTCTGATGGCTACTTCCAGCAGGATAATGCACCATGTCACAAAGCTCGAATCATTTCAAATTGGTTTCTTGAACATGACAATGAGTTCACTGTACTAAAATGGCCCCCACAGTCACCAGATCTCAACCCAATAGAGCATCTTTGGGATGTAGTGGAACGGGAGCTTGTGCCCTGGATGTGCATCCCACAAATCTCCATTAACTGCAAGATGCTACCCTATCAATATGGGCCAACATTTCTAAAGAATGCTTTCAGCACCTTGTTGAATCAATGCCACGTAGAATGAAGGCAGTTCTGAAGGTGAAAGGGGGTCAAAGACCATATTAGTATGGTGTTCCTAATAATCCTTTAGGTGAGTGTATACTTTTGTATCCAGATTGCTCAGAGGTGGTCAATGTTCCTGGGACAGAAAGGCCATTCATATTGGCAGAATATAAAAAGGAAATAGGAAAGGCATATTGCAGGATCTCTTTTTTTATATGCCTTGAAAAAGACTTTAGAAGAGGTTAGTGGATCTGATGATTTAGCACTTTTACATATTCCACAGTGCTGTGACATACTGTACATAATAATGCATAATAATGTGTTGATTTTGTTTCCTTTAACTGCAGTGGATGTTAGCTCAGAATCAGACTCAGATTCTGAAATTTTTGTTACAAGTAGGAGCACAATTGAATTCAATCAGGCTGACACTATGGTGAGTTAACATGAAACAAATAATTTAGGAAAGCTATATACTGAATGGCCGTATTAATTATCTTAACCAGAGCTGTTCTGTGCATAATGCTTGCCAATATTTTGGTTCAACAGAGGCTAGCTACTTAGTAATGTCTGTAATTGAGTTTGAAAATACATTCCTGCATTGTACTTGAACAAACAGTAGGATTTACATTTTAAATGGCATTTGGTGTAACACATATGAATCATTTTGATTATTGTTCAGCCAGTTTATCTCTCAGAAATACTAACAACTTGCCATGTTTCAGCAGGCAACATTGATAAGTATTTATGTAGTAAGAGAAGAATAATATAGGCTGTATTTTCCCCTCAGGTTTTTGAAGACTGTAACCAAAGTACACCCAAACACAAACTAGAAGATGTAGTGTAAGTACCAATTTGCAAATGTAAGTAATCTGTAAGCTGGTAATGTGATCTAATCACATGTTTGGGACAGACCCTTGAGTTTATGTTGAGTTTTTGCTCTAAATATATGAAGTTGTAAATAATGTAAGAATATTGTGAAATTTGCAAAATTATCTAGATTATTATAATTTACCATAATTTTAAATTTCTTTTTTAACTCCATGATACTTTGTTGTTCTAAAGTGGTAATTTTAACATGTTTCAGAGATGCATCCAGACATTCATCAACGATTCAAGCTGGACAGGTAAGTATTGAACCAAATGTTACCTCATAATATTTTTTTCTTTTAGTTTTGTTTTATGTTGTGTTGGACATTTAAGTTCCCCATGTCACTTTATTTTTCAGATAGTAATATCTGATACTGAGGATACTCTGGATCTACCTGAATACAATGTGACTAAGTCCACTTACTACAGGTAAGCAAAAACAATTGACAAAATGTGACTATTCCCTTGGTAGACGTTTTTAGATTAGATGAAAAATAAACTGCCATATTGTTTCTAAAATATCTGTAGAATGGTTAACTTACAAAAAATACTTCAGGGATTTACTTAGGTTGGAAATTACTTAAGAAGAATGTTTTAGTGTAAAATGGGTGGAGTTGCCTTTTAACATAGGAATGGTAATTTCTTTACAGTAAATATACAAACCTTTATGCACCATGTGTTGAAGAAGAGGATGAAGAGCCAGTTCCTGTAAATTTGGGGAATTTATCAGACGCAACCATGTAAGCTGGCAGTTATTGACAATAGCAATAGGTTTCTCTGTGCACTTAATGGTAAAAGATTGAATTACTTCTGTGATAATATGTGAAAGAAGCTCTTTACTGCTCATCAGTGTTGTGCAAAAAATAGAAAACTGTGTACTGTCTGACATTTCACAAATGTAACTCAGTCTTGTGTAATTCTAGAGAGGAGGTAAACATTACACTACCTGATATCATTGCAAAGCTGTCGCATCATATTGATCATGGAAGAGTTAGCCGGTTCAACATTACAAGGTCAAATGTCTGGGATGGAGCAGTCCGAGGCTTCAAGCGTGCAACATATTCAGAAACCTGTGATATGCTAGTCAGATTTACTGATGATGCTGGTGTTTTGAGGATGGAATTGATACAGGTGGTCCAAGACGAGAGTTTCTAACTCTACTAATGAACCATCTTAAAGACCGACCAATTTTTGATGGACCAACAGGACAACGTTACTTAGTCTACAATGCAAATGGTATGTCTACATAGTGTTAAGATGTGTGACTTGTAATTATATATCACATCACTGATACACTTTGTTACTTGAACTGCTCCAGAGGTATTTAGCAACAACATGCTTAGGGTTGTCTTGATTTTAATGCATTATGGAATATATTTGTATGTTTCCAAAAGTAGTTGCTAAATATGTGTGGAACAGTAGAAATAACATTAAAAGCAATTTGGAATTGTGGTTCAAATTGTAAATCACCCAAAATTCTAAAATATGAATGATTTTCATTCATAGCTCTCAGGAGGATGAGTACTTCTTGGCAGGAAAGATGATTGCGGTATCAGTTGTGCATGGAGGCCCAGGTCCGCATTTCCTCTCAGAAGATCTTGTACTGTATCTTGCAGGCCAGCCGTCATTCAAAGCAACAGTGAATGATGTAACTGAAGAAGAAATAAAGAAAGCTTTGAGAGGTAGGAAAAGCATAATGCTATAGTAGGGAAGGGTTTATTTATTAGGCAGTGCTTTGAGAAAATCATTACTTCCTTGATAACATACACAGAGTAATGCATTTATTGTTCTGTGATTGTACAAGATATAGAGTTAAACTAGATAAGTAATGGAACAGAAATTTATGAGAACTATATATACTGTATATGCCCCTTTTTTTTGTGTTTTAGATTGACCGTGCTGCTTCTGTCGAAGCTTTGAGAATGTACTTTAAAATATAGCACAATGTTACAGACAGCCGGTTGTCTGAGATATGTGGCTACTCTTGAAGAAAAGGGAACAATTGTATCAGACTACCTCCGATGGTATATTATCGACCGTAACTCATGTGTAATTGACAGGTACCATCATATCCTAGTCTTACAATTTTTGTAAGTTACATTGCCATGTTCAAAGCAAACATGTCAGTCTGCAATTCAGTTGTTAACAAGCAACTTGCAACTACTGCATTATTAGTGAAGGACAGTTCCAATAATTTTCAACATATATGATTTCAAAAAGGGTTTCTGGTGATGAGTCAGGGTCAAAAATGTTTTAGTTGATTCCTGTCTCATTTCAACAGTAGTACATGGGGGCAGGCATGCTGTTCGAGCCTTTAAACCATCTAAAATAAGTGATCTAAAACCAGAAACTCAGAAAGGCTTTAAGAACATACCCCATTGACTCCTGTTTAAAGGGAAAATGCAGAAGCAACACGAAGTTTCTCTAATATGACTCAATACAATAAAACACATTTTACCTTAGATGCTGAAAATTACTGGAGTAATCATGTTTTTAACATACTGTCCATACACATACACTATGTGATTAGCACTTTATAGCAGTGTAACGATGTATTTTGTACTTTTTAGATTTAAAAATGGTCTTTCAGCTCTTCAGTTTTTGACTGCACTGCAGCAGCATCCTTCTTTGATGATCCCTGTCCTGTGCCACTCAGAAAAGAAGGTCACTGCCCTTGAACTTGAGGGACTTTTCAAACCTGACCTCAGTCCATCAGGGAGCAACAGGAGACTCAGAGAAGGACAAACATTAGGCTACTGGGCTGACTATCTCCTTGATTGTGAAGGTTTGCAAAATAGATTGCATAATTATTTATTTTACAAGTAGTTAAAAATAATACTTAATATGCCAAGATGTGAATGAACAATTCTGTTTCTTTACAGAAGGTCAGGCTGCTGTTTGCGTGGAAGATGTTTTCATGTTTGCAACTGGGCTAACTTCACTTCCCCCGTCTGGATTGGAACCGCTGCCGAGGATTGAGTTCCTGGATGATTCACCATTCCCAATGGCAAACACCTGTTCAAACACAATGAAATTACCACTGCTGGATTCATACAGTGTGTTTAAATCACATATGGATTTTGGAATTCAGAATTCGCCAGGATTTGGCTGTTTTTAAATCAGGTGTGATTGGGTCCACTAGATGTGGATAAATCACTACAGCTAGAGAACTCGCATCCATCTGCACTGGTGGACACACTTTAGCACTGTTATTATTTAATTTTGTAATATAACTCTGCTGCATTTTTTATATTTGAGATTTTGAAGAAACCATGTTTGATTATTGTTTAAGTTACAACTGAAGATGTTTTAATGTGTTCTTGTTTATATTATGTTACATTTGGACTGTTTCATCAAATCCTGAGCTCTGAAAGAGAGATTTCCTGGTAATAAAGCCAAATCAAGAGTACTTAAAATTAAACATTTATTTATTTTATACTTTGCCTTACTTTTACTTCACTTTATTTCATTTCACCCTTTATTTACAATTTAGGGCAGATGTGGAAGTTTTTCCAGTAAAAATTAAAATTCATGGACAGCACAAGTTACTCTTCGCATGCTTGACACACTGTTTCATTAATGTGTACATTATTACATCTGAATTATATTATATTATTACAAAGAATTATAATTGAGCAATTTCTTTAAGATGTATGTACAGTTCTGAAGCAGACTCCCAGTTCTCTGGCTTCTGTAGGTAACTGTGCTCCATAACAAAGTCCAAGTACTCCTGCATGTTCAGGTCACCACATGAATGCATTGGCTGATTTGATTCAGGGAAAGTATCCAGTTCTGTACATTCAATCCTAAATCCACACTCTCTGGAGCCAAATCTAGATTGAGAAATGGATCGGAGTAATAACATTTATTTACATTTAAGCTACAAAGAAAACAAAAAGTTACTGGGAAATGATAATCCATTACCTGTGTGGTAAGTAGTACAGTTCATTGGGCACTCCTCCAGGACATGACGCGGTTGTAGAAGGGCGAATCCGGTGACTGTTCCACAGAGTCATGCATTCATCCAGGTCCTTCTGTATGACATCCTTGAAGCAAAATCTTAGCAAGCACTGATGTTCACGACTTCCATTAAAGTGTCCTGCATCTCTGAGGTCTGCAAATAACTCCATCCAGAACTGAGACCTATATGAATAACTGGGTTAAACTTCATATTAATTCTGCCATTTGCTTAGGCATACCAGTTTATTTACACTTGTAGATCAAGAGATGATATCAAGATAAAGAAAAAAAATGGGACCAGTATTGGTGTGTGTTACTTTTAAAATTAACTTAGTCACATTCCTCATTACTTACAAAAAAAAGTAACCAAATATGTTATATAGTTACTTAAAAAATTTAATGCATTACAAACCGTGCTTTTCTTTGCACTTTTTTTCTTAAAGTAAGAGATACAAAAACCATACTTATAATAAAAATAAATCTATTTTCATGAACTCCATTATTCCTGAGCAAGATATTAACAAACAGAATTCCATTTATTTATAATGCAGCTCACCAAACGACCTGAAGAACCGCAGGCACTATGTGACAACTTCAGAAGGCAACGACTTTGAGAAAAGGGCAGTACTTATAGGAAATAAAACCGTACTAATCCTAATAATAAAACAGTAATTATTATCATTTTGAGCAGCTTGACTATGTAACGCAGGGGTGCCCACACTTTTTGGCTTGCCAGCCTTTTAAAATGATCAGGTCGAAATGATCTCCTACATTAAAAATTATATATATAGAGTGAGAGAGAGTATACGTTATACATAAAATATATGTTGTCGTACCTTGCATAACTGAATAACCTTTATGGCACAATAACAATTCAATACATTTATGGTCACTACAGTATTTGGATTTAATAATCGTCATGTAGGAAAAGGCTGACTCGCATAAATAAGAAGAGCCGAATAATGCAGTCAAGGAGCTTTTGAATTCAGCCGAGTGAAAAATGACGGCTGTCCGATTAACTGCGATTTTAGTTCCCTCTCCTTTTTCTTTCTCAGATCACTGAAGGAAGCCAGTTTCGTAGTTTTTATGAACAGTTCGAAATGCCTTTCCACATTTTCCTTCTTTGGAATAGCAATGATAGATTGACAGATCAGACAAACGCACTTCGATTGGGACATAGTGAGAAAAAAAATCCTCTTCCAATTCCACATAAAGCCCGTACCCTCCCCAAACATTTTTTTTTTAAATCCCTTCTTTAGTCGATATAAATTGGAAGATCTAAGAACTAGATCACAGCCGGAGTTTTGCAGTAGCTCGCGCGTTTGATCGTGCATGCGGGATGACCAGTGTGTTAGAAGAAAAGAGATCTCAGACTGGCCGCCTGTATGTCAATCAAGTGGAAAATGCCATAGGGAGGATATATGATAGACTAACGTTTACAAAAAATTTTTTTGAATGCAACGCTTTCTACCTGCACTACCTTTGCGATCTACCGGTCGATCGCGATCGACGTCTTGGGCACCCCTAATGTAACGTAACCTTTACCGTTGCCCCAACACTACAGAAGACAGTAAGTGGCCAGGGATCCTAAATAACGCATTTAGGAGATGCGTTTAAAAGTTAATCCCATACATTTTTAACACGTTTATGGTGATTAATCAGCAGCCTTAACGTAACTTAATATTTTGTTTTTCCTTAACATGCATCACAGTTGTAAAATGTGTAGGCTAACAGTAATGATGAAGAGCGATACTTCATTTAGGTCACGTACCTTCCCTTTCTGAATATGGACCACCACGACTCAATGCGTTGATTGTTTGTGGATGAGCCATACATGTGGCTAGACATTCCGAGTAGTAGTCGGTGTGCTGGTGACGTAGGGTACATTGAATTGCAGCCATAATGCCATTCTCCGTGCCGCAATCGGTCCTCAGTCTCATGGGCACAACACCAAGGCGTCGCACACAAGTTAGGAATTTGTGAGCGATCACTGATGGATTGTTATTTGTTGGTCCACTTACAAGCCACAATACTTTACGTGAAAATCCATCAATGCATCCAGAAATAGCAAATCCGAATGGCTTTAGTTTGTTGGTAACCATCAGCATGCCACATATAATTCGGTCCCATTGAGTGGTAGGTTCTTCTTATAAACCTTCTGCGTGCTCTCCTCTCGCATCCTCGAGGATTTAGCTCCCGGAGTAAAACCATAACATCATCTCTCTTTACTCGCAAATTGTACTTTTGCCTAAGTACTTGCCACATCGTTCGGTAGCCAAAAAGTTGTCCAGGTCCACGAAGCTCCAACCTGATGGCATTCCTGGCAGCGTTTGTGGAGGAATACTCCTTTCTACGATATAGCCCGGCTTCTCTAAATTTAGTTTTAAGACACCGCAAGCTAATGTTAACACCATGTAAAAGGACATCATGTCAACGATTACATTGTAGGAGTGGCCTTCATTGGCATAGCCTATACAACAACGTTTCACATCTTCCATCTGGAGAGCCTCTTTTAGAAAGTCTAAACATTTCCCACAAGAATAACAAAAGCGAGCCAGCTGGCTAAAATGGTTACCACAAAATGGACAAAACATCGTCGCCTGGCAGTGCTTAATCGCTACAAACTCTATTCATTTTACCCTCGCAAAACAGTTTGAATGACACACAAGGTCAGCAACAAGCACTTCCTGTGTATTGTACCTACCCTTTCCGTTTGATTTGCCGCTTGTAAATTTGTTTCGGGCCACTTGTAAAGTTATTTTCTGATCTGTTAATTTGTTTTACCGCTTGTAAATTTGTCTCGGGAGTTGTAAATTGTTCTCAGTATTGTAAAATTGTTTTCTGAAATGTTAATTTGAATTTCCTTTGTAAATTTGTCTTAATGGTTATGAATTTGTTTCGTGAAATGTAAATTTGTTTTGCCCTTCTCGGCCACCGTATTACTTTGCTCCATTCAGCTTTTCCTCAATTGTCTGTAGTCTATGAGTTGCATGGGTTGAACAGTGCCTGCTGTTTTCCAGACATGATGCTAATCTTGGTTTCATCAGACCAAGGAATCTTATTTCTCACAGCATGAGAGCCCTCTAGATGCCTTTTTCCACCTTTATTCCAGCCTCATGTGGGCTCTAATGTGTTTTTACTGAGGAGAGTCTTCTGTCTGGCCACTCTATTATAAAGCCCAGATTGGTACGTAGCCACCACTGCAAGACGGGCCGATCCCCAAAATTAGCATACTTGGTTGGGATCAAGTAAGGTCCTGTAACGAGTAAGCAAGGTCTTCTACTAGGTGTTAATTCCCTAGTAAAAGAGGAAGACATTCTTCCATTAAGACTGACTGGCCCTTTTCCCAAGTTTGGAGGGTTAAATCCACTGCAAGTGATGCTGAGGAGTTGAGTGGATTTTAAAAAATAGAAAAGATTATTGTTCTTAAAAGTTACAAATAAAATAAAAAGGGGCTAGTGTCTTTAAGTTAGTTATGTTATAATGTTTGCCTTAATATTGAAGCATAGTCTTAGGGAAATCTATACTAATAAAAGGCAAAGCCCTCACTGACTGACTCACTCACTCACTCCCTCACTCACTGACTGACTCACTCATCACTAATTCTCCAACTTCCCGTGTCGGTAGAAGGCTGAAATTTGGTAGGCTTATTCCTTACAGCTTACTTACAAAAGTTAAGCAGGTCATTTCGAAATTCTACACGTAACAGTCAAAACAGTCAATAAAGGTTAACAACGTCCGCCATGTTGAACTTTCTTATTTATGGCCCGTACTTCACAAAATTTGGTAGGCGGCTTCCCTGCGCTAATCGAAACCGATGTACGTACTTATTTCGGTGGTATGATGCCACAGTTGGCCGCCATATTGAACTTTTCAACGGTCTTTGTTACTTATGGGCCCATCTTCAAGAAATTTGGTATGCGGGTTCCCAACGCTAACTGAATCCTACTTACATATATATATACGTCCATAGCCTGCAGCTCGGTCACCGTATGAGGCGGTGTTGGGTCCCCCATCCCAACGCCTCCCACGTTGTTGGCTGCCTTCCTATATAAGGCCATCCGTTGCTCCGGTCTCTACATTCTCTTCCTTGCTTCGCCACGGGATTCACGTCTCCCTGCTGGTAACTTTTTATTTAATCCACGGCTTTGCCGCTGTTTTATTGTTCGTTCATTGTGATTATAGTTATTATTTAGGTATTTTAGACTTACTTTACATTGTTCAGGTACCCATTTCCTTTATCATACCAACCGTACCCCCATTAACATGTCTATCGAGGTGATCATCATCGATCAAAGAACTGTCACTTACCGAGTGGTTTCCATGCCTGGAGATGGCACCTACCTTTTCCATTCTCTTTGTTACATATTGCACGGCCATATCAGGCTCACTCTTGATATCCGGAGGAACATTGTGTCTTATGTATTGAATGACTGGGACAGGTTCAAGGTGTGGACTGATGACGGTACAGGAGATAATTAGACTACACAGGAGCACTAGAAGAGTGAAATGCTTAAGCCCTTCACCTATGGTTCTGAATGTGAGTTGATGGCTGCCGCTGAATTGTTCGGTTGTCTCTTTCAAGTGTACCGAAACGGCCAAATATTTTACACCTTTGACAATCGCCAAAGCCTCTTAAACATCTTAGATTCACATGTGTCGATTTCAGTAGTGGACACTTTGATGTTTATGAATGTTTAAACTCTCAAAAGCTGGATGTGAAGTTATCAATGAAACCGGTTGTATGCTTACAACACTTGACAGATGCCGAATGTCACTTCAACACAAGTCGTGCAAATACTGTCGTAATTGAAACAAACCATGAAACTCAAACCGATTATGACAGCAGCAATCCAAGCTGTGAGATTTGAAACAAGATTGCTTTTCATATGGCCAACTGTACGTTACATGCTCAAGAGTAAGCTCAGCGCACAGCTTGGTCATATTACAACCAGAGGGCCGAACTCACAATGTGGTATACAAAAAGATCCTTAACAAATAATTATTGGTATATTTTCCCTCAGTTTAAAAAGGTTTAATTTTCTTCTTAATAAAAATTTTAAGGCAGTACCTCGCCGCTGCGAAGCGCGGGTATTTTGCTACTTCTATTATAAACCCCACAAACTAAAGTGAAATGGAAAATTCTAATTATTTCTTGTCCCTCTGACTACAGATTAGTCCCAGTTTATGATCTGCCTTGCAGTTTTCAAACCGTATCCTGTAATTTATCAAATTGATCACATTGAATGTGCTATATATAGAGAACGTACAGATGGAGCCACGTCAAATAGCCGCAGCCGTGTGAATGGCGTGCGAATGGCGTACGGCTGCCCTATGCACGCCGTGATCCCCCCCCTCCCTCTACTGATAGAAGGCGTGTCAAGATTTCACAGTAAACACGCCCATTCATGCCCTATTTATTCATTTACCTGGTTCCACCACTAGATGGCGCTTTGTTCTCAAGAACACGTTAACACACGCCAGCAATTTAGCTGTGCTGGGTTGCAATCACGTGATTTTAACATTATATTTTATTATTATAATTATAACATTATATTATATTATATTATTATATACTGTAGGAACTTCCCTGTCTGCCTATCATATAGTGCCTTTCCTTCCTACCTACCTATCTATATATCTATCCCTTAGCTGTTTTTATATATCTATTATACAGTGCCTTCCCTGTTTATTTATATATCTAGTGCCTTCTCTGCCTGTCTGTCTGTCTGATTGCATATAGCGCTGAACTTACTGCTCTGTACTATTCTGTCCTCTGCATGTCCTGGAGTACAAAAGAAACAGCACCATACAGCAACATGTGCGAACTGGCAAGATCGGGGAAAAACACGCGGTCACTGATTACAAACCGCAAGATGAATGAAAGAGACAATATATGTAAAAACATGCAATATTATTAGCATGTATTAGCATTAGCACTAATGCAATATTATTTGAAAACGAATAGCGTCAGATCGGGTTTGAATATACGCCCGATCTGACGCTGTTCGTTTTCAAATAATATTGCATGTACTGTGCGTTGAAAGTACTGTACTGAATAAGCTGACTCCTTCTGTAACAGCGTGTATACAAACCCGATCTGACGCTAATATTGCATGTACTTAACTATTTTAGAATAAAAACATACATTTGATTTCAGTCAGTCTGTAAGAGCCAGTGTAAATGCATGATAATTGTAAAGGTTAGCTTTTTTTAAATTCAGTTCCATTCTCTCAGTCGCGTTCACGATCCCCCCCCCAATCTGACAATGCTGTTTTCACATAAAGACGCGCTATAACTCAAATGTGATTTATTTGGAGACGCTATACTCGAATGTGATTTATTTGGAGACGCGCTATACTCAAATGTTATTTAACCAGGGAAGAAAGTACAATGTCAGGTGCTCATTCAGTGTAATAGGAACCATAGCACAGAGAGATGTGTACACTGCAACAAGTACACATGTCGTGAATGTAGGAAGGGTGTGTGGAATTGTTAATATTTGAATGTGATGATTTTATACAGCACGGATCGGAAATCAGCAATTCTTAGCATTGCACCACGCAAGCTGTCGTATCAACCGCCTACTGTAACTTGCTTTATTTTTTCTTCACTTATAGTCTAGAATAAAAGTGCACTTGTTTTTTATTCTTGTACACCAACATATGTTCCTGTGTTTGAGCGACATGGGCATGCTCAAAAATAGATGTGTAATGCCACGAAAACTGCATGCAGGCACTTCAGTTCAAGCATTGGTACGAGAATGCAGTCACAAGTACACTGCAGAGCTACAGCGCATCTTTATGTGAAAACAGCATTCTCAGATGGGGGTAAGAGAAGGATCCTGAACATGACTGAGAGAATGAAAAGTGAATAAAAAAAAAAACTAACCTTTACAAGTATCATAAATTACACTGTTACACACTGAAATCAAATGCATGTTTTTATTCTAAAATAGTAAGACTAAGAGCAGTTTACTTCTCAAAACAAAGTGGTGCAGGATCGAACTCACGGTCTTCTGACTCCCAGTCAGGAGCTGATTCAATTGCGCTACGGAGGCAGTCGCGATAAACAAGTGTCAATGTCGCATGTTAAGGCGGTTTTTCTGCAGTTATATTTTTGAATAAAAGCATACTTGTTCTGTTATATTTGTTCCTTTTGTGAAAGTGTTTGATATTTGGACTTCAGGCTTCATACATTATATAGTTTATGCTTACATTTTGTCATTTACTACTACAATATGAAAAACGTTTCTGTTTTAAAAATGTGTTTACACGGATTACTGTAGAAACGGAACACACGTGAAAAGCGTGTATTCCAAATAATGATCTATTATTTCCTCTCTAAAACTCCACTTCACTCCCAGATAATCAATCAAGGCATGAGCTGGGAGAAGTTTGTGCACGTTCTAAGTCGTTCGGGGGATGGAATAGCCGGCTACTTGCAGCTTTTCTTTTATCAGCACATTTAGATTAACAAAAGACACTGGCGGAGAGGTGAGAACGGTTTTAAGAAGCGATTGACTAGTTTTGGAAGAATACATTTTATTTCTAAAGTCGTGTGTGCGTGTTTTAATTGTTGGGGGATTGTTTGGGTATTTAAAAACATTTACTTGAACCAACTACTTACAGTAAATGGGCAAAAATGGGAGACGCTTTGTTTTAAATAGTCAAAGAGTTGGGCTAACAATAATAATTATTATTAATATTATTACTGGTCATAGAAACAAATGAAAACAATAGTTAAACACTTGATCATATGTATCTGTGCTAGTTTGTGTTTGTGATTATGTGACCCATAATATTTTTTCTCAGTATAAATAATTTTTTGGGTTTTAAGAACTCCATCAAAAGAGCAAACACAAACTTAGAAGGTGAGAAACCTCAGTGGAGAATCCTGACTATGACGTGGTGCTAATTGCTCTGTGTGTGTTTTTTTGGCGGGGGGAGGGGTTCTTTAGACCTGTCTGCAAAATGTGTTTGTGTTAAAGCCAACGGAGAAATGCAGGAGTGCACACACACACACACCTCTCATCCACAAATGCTTTAACTGTTATCGTTGATTAAACCTATGAACACAGCTGTTCAGCAGTCCTAAACACAAGCGCATGGTCTATTTTTGTCCTTAATTAAAAGACATCAATACGTTAATAATTAACACAAAGATAACATTGTTTATTTTGCTGAATAAGGTAATAAGCTATATTTAAAATAAAACAAACCAGGAAGTAAGTGTTTTATACATTAAAGTACTCTGTATAACCAAGTGCCCTAACAAACAGCAACAGTGTACAGTACAGACAAAGAGTGTGTGTGCTGGTGGGGATTGGAAGGTGAATTAGGATACCTCATTTACAAGACAAAAGACGGTCTGAGGTGTGAATGCGCAGCTCCGCTTTGCTCTTCGGTGTGTGTGTGTTTTTTTAGGTTACTAGGGGTGCATTCTTAAATTCAGTCTGTCTAAATCTTTATAAACGCCAAGTTGGAAAATCATGTTTGAGAAAATGACAACAACAATTAAAATCTTGATCATTTGCGTCCGTGCTATTTCGTGCTTAAGTGACCCAAAATATTTTTCTTAGTTTTCTTAGAACTTCATTAAAAGACAAACTTAGGAGGAGTGGAATGTGAGAAATCTCAACGGAGAATGTACTGACTTCTCCTTATTACTGACTGTTAGATGGTGCTAAAATGTTTTTTTCGTCCTGCTGGCGCAAATGTGTTTGTGTTAAAGCCAGCTCAGACAAACCTGACGAATGCCAGAGCGCCAACACACACACACACACCGGTGGCACTTTGGCAGTTAGTGCTTCAACGTTAAACGAAGCCCCGTAAACTTGATCCTGAACAGCAGACTGACTTTAACAATAATAGTTGATTGTTTTTATATTTATGTTTTTGTATATACTGTATTTTTAAATGTTCAAATGAACGTTTCAGAGTATATAATTTGTTGTGTCATCTGTTTACAGTGTTGGCTGATTTTGTGATTGAGACCCATGGGTTACTTTGAACTGGAGTGGGACAAACGGCAAAGCCAAATTGCCCAAGAATTTAAAAGAGAAGGTGCACGAGACTGTCATGCAGAGATTTCCGGATCTGACAGTGCACCACTGGTTCCGAGTCGGCTATTCCATCCCCCCAACGACTTAAAACGTGCACAAACTTCTCCCAGCTCATGCCTTGATTGATTATCTGGAAGTGAAGTGGAGTTTTAGAGTGGAAAGAATAGATCATTATTTGGAATACACGCATTTCACGTGTGTTCCGTTTCTACAGTAATCTGTGTAAACACAACTTAACTGGGTCGGGAACACTTAATATAAAGCATTTAATGTGCTACATTAATTAATGACGGGGTTTGAGAAAATCTAGTAAATTAAACATTCATTTTAAGATTTAGTTTAGTTTGCGACATTCTACTGACAAAATAAACTATTAGAATAAAGTGGAAATGTCGACTTTAATCTCGACGTAATTGGCGACAATAAAGTGGAAATGTCGAGAATAACGTCAACATGTCCGTAATGTACACTGGCTCTTACAGACTGACTAGTGCAAACTAGGGGAAGAAGAGCAAAGGATGGATGAAATGGAGTGACTTGTTGGTGCCAGCATCCGGGCTGACCAGGCACTCAAACCTATACTGCGTGCTCTCAAGGCTTGGTAGGCCCTCCTCTAACGAGACAACATTTTCTTTTTATTCATTCTGGTGTGTATTCAGACCAAAGTGTTTGTGTATATACTGTAATAATGTGTATTTTCCCTGTCTATGTATGTATATACATAGACAAATATGTTTAGGAAGTCACTGTGCACTGGAGAGATTCTAAAAGACTGGAAAATGGCAAATATCATCCCATTATATAAAAAGGGTGACAGGGCAGATCCAAGCAACTATAGGCCAGTAAGCTTAACATGCATCACAGGAAAATTAATGGAAGGAATTATTAAGGATAAGATTGAGCAACACCTGGCAAGGACAGCAGTTATTAGGAACAGTCAGTGTGGGGTCAGAAGAGGGAGGTCGTGTTTTACTAACTTGCTGGAATTCTGTGAGGAGGCAACAAAAGGATACAATCAAAAGTGGAGCTTATGATATTATTTATCTGGACTTTCAGAAAGCATTTGATAAGGTGCCTTATGAAAATTTGGGCATCAAATGAAAAGAAGTGGGAGTTCAGGGTGATGTTTTTAGATGGGTGCAGAACTGGCTCAGACACAGGAAGTAGAGGGTGATGGTGTGAGGAACCTCATCACAATTGGCCGATGTTAAGAGTGGTGACCAACAGGGGTCAGTGCTAGGGACGCTGTTATTTTTAATATATATAAATGATTTAGATAGGAATATAAGTAACAAGCTGGATAAGTTTGCAGATGATACCAAGATAGGTGGATTAGCAGATAATTTGGAATCTGTTATATCATTACAGAAGGACTTGGATAGCATACAGGCTTGGGCAGATTTGTGGCAGATGAAATTTAATGTCAGTAAATGTAAAGAATTACGCATAGGAATTAAAAATGTTAGGTTTGAATACACAATGGGTGGCTGGAAAATCGAGAGAACAACAATGAGAAGGATTTAGGAGTCATAGTGGACTCTAAGCTATCAACTTCCTGACAGTGTTCAAAAGCCATTAAGAAGGCTAACAGAATGTCAAGTTATATAGCACCTTGATGTGTGGAGTACAAGTCACAGGAGGTTATGCTCAATCTTTATAATGCGCTGGTGAGACCTCATCTTGAGTACCGTGTGACGTTTTGGTGTCCGGGCTACAAAAATGAAATAGCAGCGCTAGAAAAGGTCCAGAGAAGAGCAACTAGGCTGATTCCAGGGCTTTAGGGGTTGAATTATGAGGAAAGATTAAGAGCTGAGCCTATACAGTTTAAGCAAAAGAAGAGTAAGAAGTGACATGATTGAAGTGTTTAAAATTATGAAGGGAGTTAGTTCAGTGGATCAAGACTGTTATTTTAAAATGAGTTCATCAAGAACATGGGGACACAGCTGGAAACTTGTTAAGGGTAAATTTTGCACAAACATTAGGAAGTTTTTCTTTACACAAAGAACGATTGACACTTGGAATAAGCTACCAAGTAGTGTGGTAGACAGTAAGACGTTAGGGGCTTTCAAAACTCAACTTGATGTTTTTTTGGAAGAAATGAGTGGATAGGACTGGCGAGCTTTGTTGGGCTGAATAGCCTTTTCTCGTCTAAAGTGATCTAATATTCTAATGTTCTAATATATGTATGTTGTCACAAATAATTGGGCAAAAGACGCCAAATAAAGGTTTGGAGCAGCCACCCGTATCTACTTGATATCCAGAGGCTGTTCCCTTGCACTCAACCACGTCTGCAAGGGAACAGCCTCTGGATATCAAGTAGCATGCTCTGCAAGGTGGTCTGCGGGTATGGGAAAAACTGGGATTAGCTCCTCTCCCTCATACCTGTTGCCTATAGGGAAGTCCCACAAGCCTCTACAGGGTTCTCGCCTTTTGAATTATTATATGGACAACAACCTCAGGGAATATTGGATATTATAAAAGAAGCATGGAAAGGAGGGGCTCTTTCCTCTACCAATGTATTAGAATATATCGCACAGTTACGTGATAGATTTGGGAAAATTCGACCGATATTAAAAAGTCACATGGAGGCTGCGCAAGCAACTCAGGCCCATTATTATGACCGTGGGAAGTCTCTCTGAGAATTCCTTCCGGAGGATCATGTCAAAGTATTAGTTACTACCTCCCATTCTAAATTGGTGGCCCATTGGCAAGGCCCATATGAAGGAGAGGAAAGGACTTGTCGATTATTTAGTAAAACAACCCAATTATCGACCAAGTGAGTAATCTTGTAAACTTGCAGAAGCCATGGAAGGAAAGGGATCCCGATCCCTTCTCTGCTCAGTCCTGCTGCTTCTTTGCTCAGAACAATAACCTTAACTTCGGCACTGAATTAACTTTTAGACAGAGACGGGAGCTGGAAGTAGCCATCTTGTCCGTCCCAGAGGTAGTGAGTGAAAAACCTGGAAGGACCTCCCTGATTGTGCACTCAATACAATAGGGTCATGGTTCGAGAGCGTCCTTATTGGCTTCCTAAGGCAAAGAAGGCAGAGGTGGAGCTTGAAATCAAATGCATGCTGGAACTAGGAGTGATAGAGGAAAGTTATAGTCCCTGGTCCAGCCCAATCGTATTGGTTAGTAAGCCCGATGGGAATTAATCAAGTCTCCCAATTTGTCGCTTATTCAATGCCTCAAGTGGACAATCTCCTTGAGAGGCTTGGACAGGCGAGATTTTTGACCACTCTTGAAATGATGAAGGGGTACTGGCTGATTCCTTTAACAGACTCCGCGAAGGTAAAGACTGTGTTCAGCGCCACTAGTGGACAGTAGCAGTATTGTGTCCCTCCATTCAGGTTACTTGGGGCTCCTGCAACTTTCCAGCATCTGGTGGATAAAGTGCTTCATTCCCATAACGCGTATAGTGCTGACTACTTAAATGATGTGGTCATTTATTCCAGCACATGGAAGTAACACATACAGTAAGTTAAAGCGGTATTGTGGACTCTGGGAAAAGTTGTACTTAGTATCAATCCAAAAAATGTTTTTTTGGGCTTAAGGAGGCCATATTTAGGCTGGCTAGTGGGTAGGGGTACCGTGAAACCTCAGTGTTCAAAAATTGATGCCATATTGAAATAGCCCCGTCCACGAACCAAGCAGCAAGTCCAAGTATTTCTCAGAATAGCGGGGAGTTACTGTAGGTTTGTACCTCGGTTTTCTGAGAGATCTGTGCCCTAGATTGATTTAACAAAAAGAGGGCTCCAAACAACGTGGTATTGACTGATAAGACAGACACTGCATTTTGTGACCTGAAGCAGGCCCTTATGTCAGCATCTATATTAAAAGCACCTAATATTTCACTTCCTTTTATACTGTAGACAGACACTTCATTTACAGACCTGGGTGCCGTGTGGAGCCAAAGTAAAAGATTGTTACACATTGAGTAAAAATTCCATTCCCTCTAGTTTCCTTTCCATTCAGACACTCGTTGGGCTATATGGGAGTTGCAGATTTGGTGGGAAGCCTGTTTGGGGTCCTCTGTGCCACTAAGGGGAAGTTCCACCAGACCCTGAAGATGCTTCCTAGATGCAATGTGATAGACTTGAAAGTACTTCTAGTTCTAAGATAAAAGGAGCTGCTGGACGTTATTCAGCTAAGTTGGAGTCGGATGGAAGAGCACAAAGCTCTCCTGGGATAAGTGGAGGAAAAGGAAAGAAGAGAGTTGTGCTTGTGGTATGGTTACTATTACATTAATATAAAGAAGCCTTTTATTAAGGTAATTTTTTATGATATACAAATTATTTGAATCCGGGACTTGTGCCTGGTGGTTTGGGGCTCTGTAGTGCCACCTACTGTTCACACAAGGAGGACAACACCCTGTTGTTCATGGCACACCACAAGGGGCACTGCCAGATGTTTATTCAACTTGGGCCACTGCTCAGGACAGGACATTCGGTTCCCACTCCAGTCAGGCCCACTGCTTTCCCTATATTCATTTTTTCACTACATCTGAGAGCTGCTATTTCAAAAAAGTTGACAGCCTGAGCTCATACTAGGTGATTTATTCAGTCTTTTGGACTTATTTTACTGTTTCTTATGTCTTTCCCTTAATTATTTCAGAAGTAAAGGCAACTTTTGCATATTAAAATGTATAATTTATTTTCTTTTGCATAACCTCTTGTCATAAACACATGGCTTAATAAAACTACCTTTAGGTCCTAAATAGTCAAATTTTATGTATTACTGATAAAGAGCCAAATGTTTCATCATGTGTCGATGTTACACACCAATTCAAATTAGTGATATCACATTTTATCACTGATGTATTTACATAGTCTAAATATATACAAGTGTACAGTATCATACGCCCAAGCATTTAGAGATCCTGAGACCTCATCATCTGGTACAGGCACCATGTTTGCTGTGAAAGCAGTTTGCCTCCTCATCACTGTTGCTATGCTTGTTACAGTGGTGGCTGAATGAAAGGGATATTGCAGAGCCTTCTGACATATCAATTAACTGAATTTCTTTTTAAATTCTTGCTGATTTTCAATTTTTTAATTTACTTATTGTATATATAACAATGAAGTTAGCAGGAGAGCAGTATTTATATACATTTGACATCTGCAGGTTTTTATTCTGCAATTTGTTGTTGTAGTGTGTTCAGTGTGTGATCAGACTCCTTCCACTTTCTGCACACTTTATTGTGTCGTTCAGTTGTGGCCAAATGTTTTGAGAGTGACACAAATATTGGTTTTCAGAAAGTCTGCTGCTTCAGTGTTTTTAGATCTTTTTATCCAATGTTTCTATGGTTTACTGAAGTAGAATTACAGCATTTCATGTTTCAAAGGCTATTACTGACAATGACATTAGGTTTATGCAAAACAGTCGATATTTGCAGTGTTGGCCCTTCTTTTCAATACCTCTGCAATTTGTCACGTTCATGCTCCCCCTGATCTGACTCTGCTGTTTTCAAATAAACACATGCTATAACAGAGGTGAACTCAGATGAGAATGAGGGTTCTGCATCAGAGAAAGAGAACAGAAGCCCTCCCCACAAGAAGCGTCCACTCACATATAAGAACAACGCAGCTGCAACAACAACAACAACAACATTTATTTATATAGCACATTTTCATACAAACAGTAGCTCAAAGTGCTTTACATATTAAAGAATAGAAAAATGAAAGACACAATTATAAAAAAATAAATCAACATTAACATCGAATAAGAGTAAGGTTCAATGGCCAGGGGGGACAGAAAAACAAAAACTCCAGACGGCTGGAGAAAAATAAAATCTGTAGGGATTCCAGACCATGAGACCGCCCAGTCCCTCTGGGCATTCTACCTAACATAAATGAAACAGTCCTCTTTGGATTTAGGGTTCTCACGGAAGGGCTTGATGATGATGATGGTCACGTAGACTTCTTCCTTTTAATCCGTCCATCATTGTTGGAGCATCATGAAGCTTTGAGTAGGTGGAGGTGGCGCAGGCCACCACCACAAAGAAACCGGAAAAAGAAACAGAAAAGAGAGTAGGGGTCAGTACCGATTTTAGAGCCACCATGAATAGTTATTATGATGAATTGAACATACAGAGTATCAGGATTAAGTTAAATTATGATTAAAATGAAGTTATAAAAAGGCCATGTTAAAGTAATGTGTTTTCAGCAGTGTTTTAAAGTGCTCTACTGTATCAGCCTGGTGAATTCCTATTGGCAGGCTATTCCAGATTTTAGGTGCATAACAGCAGAAGGCCGCCTCACCACTTCTTTTAAGTTTTGTTCTTGGAATTCTAAGGAGACACTCATTTGAGGATCTGAGGTTACGATTTGGAATATAAGGTGTCAGACATTCCGATATATAAGATTATTTAAGGCTTTATAAACCATAAGCAGAATTTTAAAGTCAATTCTGAATGACACAGGTAACCAGTGTAGTGACATAAAACTGGTGTGATGTGTTCTGATTTTCTTTTCCTAGTTAGGATTCTAGCAGCTGCATTCTGCACTAGTTGCAAACGATTTATATCTTTTTGGGTAGTCCTGAGAGGAGTGCATTACAGTAATCTAGTCGACTGAAAACAAACGTGAACTAATTTCTCAGCATCTTTCAGTGATATAAGAGGTCTAACTTTACTTATGTTTCTTAAGTGAAAAATGCTGTCCTAATGATCTGATTAATATGTGATTTAAAATTCAGATTACAGTCAACAATCACCCCTAAGCTTTTTACCTCCGTCTTGACTTTTAATCCTAATGTATCCAGTTTATTTCTAATAGCCTCATTGTATCCATTATTGCTGATCACTAAAATTTCAGTTTTCTCTTTATTTAACTTGAGAAAATTACTATTCATCCATTCTGAGATACTAGTCAGACATTGTGTTAGTGAATCAATAGAATCAGGGTCATCAGGTGCTATTGATAAGTACAGCTGTGTGTCATCAGCATAGCTGTGGTAGCTCACGTTGTGCCCTGAGATAATCTGACCTAACGGAAGCATGTAGATTGAGAATAACAGCGGACCCAGGATAGAGCCTTGTGGAACACCATATTGGATATCATGTGTCTTCGAGTTGTAATTCCCACAACTAACAAAATATTTTCTCCCTGTCAGGTAGGATTCAAACCAATTTAAGACACTGCCAGAGAGGCCCACCCATTGACTAAGGCGATTTCTAAGAATGTTGTGATCAATGGTGTCAAATGCAGCACTCAGATCTAAGAGGATGAGAACAGATAAATGGCCTCTGTCTGCATTTACCCGCAAGTCATTTACTACTTTAACGAGTGCAGTTTCTGTGCTGTGATTTGTTCTAAAACCTGACTGAAATTTATCAAGAATAGCATGTTTATTTAGGTGGTCATTTAACTGCATAATGACTGCCTTCTCAGAACTTTACTTAAGAAGGCAGGTTAGAGATGGGTCTAAAATTTTCAAGAGCTGAGGGGTCAAGATTATGTTTCTTAAGTAGGGGTTTAACTACAGCAGTCTTAAGACAGTCTGGGAAGACCCCAGTATCTAGTGACGAATTTACTATGTCAAGAACATTATCAATTAGCACGCCTGATACTTCTTTGAAAAACCTTGTTGGTATCGGGTCAAGGACGAGGTGGAGGGTTTTAATTGAGAGATTATTTTTTGTAAATCAGGTAAATCTATCCTAGTGAAAGAGTTTAATTTGTTTATAACAGGATGTTGGGGTTTAGGGGATCCTTAGTGTTGGGGAGATATACTATGTTATTTCTAATATCATTAATTTTTGATTGAAAATACAGCGACAGCCTCACAGGTTTCACTGGAAGCACTTAGGAGGTATTCCTTTGAGCTACCTGGGTTTAGTAGGCGATCAATTGTTGAAAATAAGACTCTGGGATTACTAGCATTGTTATTTATAATCTTGAGAAATAGCAGCGTCTCTCAAGACGGACAGTGTTATTGTATTCTGTTATTTTGACTTTTAATATTTCGTGGTGGATAGTAAGTTTAGTCTTCCTCCATTGACGCTCAGCTCTACGGCATGTTCTCTTTAAATCAGACACTCTTTGGGTCTTCCATGGTATACAATGCTAGAAGATTTTTTCACTGTCTTTTCAGTTGCAACTATGTCAACAGCAGCTCTCACTTTAGAATTAAATCTTTCCACCTTACTATTTACATTGTCCTCGCTATTATAGCTGGCACTATAAACGGATTGATTGCTTAAAATGTTTGTAAGTTTTAAAGCTGCTGCGAATCAAAGAAGCGTTTTTAACAATATGCTTCTCATGAGTGTTTTTATCATTATTTCTATATTAAAAGTAGAAGAAAATGGTCTGATAGACCAATATCAATGATCTGTTTTATATCAACTTTCAGTCCTTTAGTAATCACTAAGTCTAATGTATGACCTGCTTTATGTGTAGGCTGATTTATGAGTTGTCTCAAATCAAAAGAATCCAGGAGGTTCATAAATTCTTTTACTTTTAGATCACACTGATTATCTATATGAAAATTAAAGTCGCCAACTATTAGGAGTGTGTCATAGTTAGTAATTAAAATTGACATTAAGTCAGAGAATTCCTCAAAAACGACGCGTTATATTTAGGAGGTCTATACACGGATAGTACTAGAACTTGAGAATCTCCATGAATAACAACGGCGAGATACTCAAAGGACTTGAACTTACCAAAACTGACATCTTTACATTTTAATCGCTCGAGTAAATGTTAGCCAATCCGCCCCCTTTTCCCTGGCGGTTTGCATGAGTAAAACTGTAATCCGGAGGCAGATTCGATTAAAACTGCGCGCATCTGAATTCAGCCATGTTTCATTTAGTGCAATAAGATCTATTTTTATCACTAATAAGATCGTTGATAAAAACGTTTTGTTAGTTAAAGCTCTAACATTTAATAGTGCCATATTTAATGTTTCGAGGTGCAGAGATGAGTACTATGTGCGTTATTGTTATTTGGAATAGGAACTAAATTATTATTATTAGCGCTCTGTGTATTTTTTGTTTAATCTGTGATCTGTTTTATAGTTTTAATACATTGTTCCTCTAAAATAGTGATTTTAATTAGATTATTGGAGTTTATGCCGTATTTCCTAGGTTTTCTACGTGCATTGAGATTGCTTATTACAGTATTAATGGTGTGCACTTTAACGGAAGACTCTATTAAACATTCATCATGTCCTGGCACAGCAGTATTATTTCGGAAGGGGTTAAGAGCAGAGATAGATAGTCAAGAAAAAGAATTACCTTCGATATGTTTTCGGAGAGGACCCGGGCGCCGAAACTGTTCGGATGCAGGCCATCACGCTTGAAGAGACGCGGCCTTTCCAAAAAGAGATTCCAATTGTTGATGAAACCGACATCCTTCTTCTTGCAGAAACCCTGTAGCCAGTTGTTCAACCCTAGCAGACGACTGTAGTACTCGTTGGATCGTCTGACGAGAGGTAGTGGACCCGAAACGAAGATCTTTGTCGATGGGGTCCTCTCCTTCGTGTCTTTAATCAAAGCTGCGAAGTCAGCCTTCAGGATTTCTGATTGTCGGTGCCTTATATCGTTTACGCCGGCATGCAAGACGATTGATCCAACTGCCCTCTCCTTGTGTTTCTCGTAGACTGCTGCCGCACGTTTCATTACATCTCGGACACGAGCACCGGGAAAACAAGAAACAAACGATTTTGCATTAGGACATTAAGGTTTCTAACGATAGAATCACCTACCACTAATACATCACCAGGTGCTGAAGGCGAAAAGGGGACGCGGAGAGGGTCAAACCGGTTCTGAGATAAAATGCTCGCCTGTGCCCCAGGCATAAATGCGAAAGATTGCACCGTCTGGATGCAGCAACAAGTCAGGCATCATCCTGCCAGTCAGTCTGCCCCACACATGTCCATAATCGAAATAGCAAGGCTTACAGAGCTCACCAAAGTATCGTGCAAAGTTTTGTTTGAGATTATGTTTTTTTGGTGATCTTCATATGAAAAACATTTATATGTTACTTATATAATCACCACTGTCTGGAGGAAACCAGGCACCACTCATCAACTGTTACAATACAATTCCAGCAGTGAAGAATAGTGGTGTCAGCATCATGCCGTGTGGTTGGTGACTGGAGGACAAGTAAGGGTTGAGGGAAAGCTAAAAAAAAGTGCAGAGATATCCTCAATGAAAACCTACTCAAGAGTGATCTGGATCTGAGACCGGGACAAAGGTTTACCTTCCAACAGGACAATGACAATCAGCCTAATGAAAAGACATCAGGAGAGGCTTAGAGACCACACTGAGAATGTTGATTAGTTTCCCAGTTACAGCCAGATGTTAACCCAATTGAACATCTAAGGGGAGACCTGAAAAGAGCTGCCAACCAGTGAACTCCATCCAACCAGACAGAGTTTGAGAGGATCAACACAGAAGAATGTCAGAAAATCCTCAGATTCAGGTATGAGAAGCTCATCACAGCAGGCTCAAGAAGACTCCACACTGGAACTGCTGCCCAGTTTTCTTCAACTAAGTACTGACTAAAGAGTATAAATTCTTACAATAATGTGCTATTTCAGATTTGTATTTTTAATAATTTTGCAGAAATTTGTTTTTCTTTATTATTGATTCTGGAAAATTGGGTGTTTCTTGATGAATAAAAAAATAATTTAAATGATATTTAGAACAAGGATGCAACATAGCAAAATGTGAAAAAAGTGGAGAGGTCAGAATACTTTCTGAATCCACCATACAAGGGAAATGTATTGACCTGTTGATAATGATATTCTAGATGTCTACATTTAATATAATTTCAATATGTCAGCGTCTCAATTAATTGTTTTCATTAGGAATGGGGAAATTGTCTTTACGGAGCAGGTGCGGACATCGATTCTGTCAAAATGCAAGCAATAATGGCAGCTAACTGATAACCACAGGCCAGGACGCCCAGGATGACTGGAGGAGGGCTTGTACCTCCTCCAGACCGTGAGGGGGCGACTGCCCTGGTTGTGTTGGGGGCCACGGGTAGAGGGCTTGGAAGCCCAACTCTTTAGAGACTCGTGGCCAAAGCCAGGTGGCGCCCCGGTGCCTGTAGAAACCTGAAGCCCAGCACTTCCGCCACACCAGGAAGTGCTGGCGGGAAGAAGACAGGGGACACCCGGAGGGCTTCCAGGTGCGCAGCCGGCAGTTCCGCCACACTGGGGCGTATCTGCGGAGGAATGCCAGGAAGGAGCTGGAGCCCATCCGGGTTCCTATATAAGGGGCCACCTCCCTTTATTCAGTAGCGGAAGTCGAGTGGAAGAAGGACGGAGCTGGAGAGAAGACTGGAGGCGGCCAGGAGAAAGGCATTTGGACTGTGAGGCCTGGACTTTGGGGGATCGGTGCTGGAGGCACTGGGTTGTGCACTAATTTGTATATAGTGTAAATATAATAAATGAGTGTGTTGGATGAAGTAAAGATGTCTGTCTGTCTGGGCCAAGTTCCACAACACCTATAATGGAGTAGCTGCTCTCTTACAGCTGTGAACGTCTCCCAGACATCTGACTGCCAATCAGGGATTCTTTATTTTTAATTTGATTCATTCTAAATGTTCTGTGATTGTCATGTGAAGTTATCATTGATACAGAAAACCAAAGCTTTAGTCTTCTAATTAGTTACATATTTTTCTCTTTCAGGGAGCTCCGTATAGGAAAGTCTGCATACCACGTAAGAATTTCAAACTTGACAATATATAAACCATATAATAATTTGAGCTTATTATTCAATATGGTTTGTTTTGTAATGAGTTCCCATGAGATTTTGTGATTACAGGAAAGCACATACAGTGCTCTGCATACTGTTTGGGACAAAAACTAATTTTGATTTGATTTCCCCTCTGCTCAACTCACACAATCTAGATGTGAATAGAGTGCATAATGTAGTCTTTCCCAGGGCATTCTCGTATATCTCAGTCTCACCATGTAGAAATTACATCAGTTTATCTACATGTTCACTCAATTTCCGTGCACCGCAATGTTTGTGACCCAGCAATGCAAGTCTATTAAGCCGACATATTTAGGACTTTGTCGCATATTCCTCACATGTAAAATGCAAATCACTCCTAAAAATTTAGGCAACTTTACATCCTTTGAGGCATTCATTTTAAATATTAAAACAGATTCCAACACAATTATAGTGCTAGTCTACAGACCACCAGGGCTATATTCATTGTTCATGACTGAATTTAGCAACCTTCTGTCTGATTTGGCTATAAATTATGATCACGTAGTTCTGATGGGGGATTTTAATGTACACATTGATGTGGAAACTGACACTTTTAGCAAATGTTTTACTTATTTGTTAAATTCAGTAGGATTTTGTCAGATTGTCAAAGGTCCAACTCATAATCATAACCACACATTAGATTTAATTATAACTTACAAAGTTGAAATTCAAAATTTAAATATTACTCCATTAAATGTAGTTATTTCCGATCACTTCTTAATTACATTTGATTTAGTTCTGCCCATGCCAACATACTCGCTGATTAAAACAAAGACAGTGCGACATCTAGATTGTAATTCTGCTTCAAAATTTATAGATACCTTGAGTAAGTCGAGTGTAATTGTGGAAAACCATTTAGATCAGTTAACATCAAATGTAAACGTGGAAAACAATTTAGATCAGCTAATATCACATTATAATGTGACCTTGAGAGATGCTCTGGACACAGTGGCTCCCCTAAAACAAAAGTGATCAAAGCACATAGAAACTCTCCCTGGTTTAATGAAAATACTCGAGCTCTTAAATTAGAGTGTCGAAAACTGGAGCGCAGATGGAGAACAACAAAGCTACATGTCTTTCAAATTGCATGGACAGAGAGTGTAAATAAATATAAAAAAGCCCTCTTTAAAGCTCGCTCAGAATACTATTCTACATTAATAGATAGCAATAATAAAAATCCTCGGGTACTGTTTAGAACAGTGGCTAAATTAACAAATGGAATTCAGATCAACAGTGCAAAATACCATCAGATATTAGCAGTACAGACTTTATGAACTTCTTCAATGAGAAAATTAAAAATATAAGATCCCAGATCTCAGCATCACAGTACAAACCAAATACTAGCTTAGCAGACCCTGCCGCACATTGCATTCAGCACTTTAGTAATTTTAATCCTGTAACTCACCAGGAAGTCTTAACTTTAATTACTAAAATGAAGCCCACTACTTGTTCCCTAGATCCAGTGCCAACAAAACTAGTAAAAAGTGCAATGGATGTTCTTGCAGCGCCTATTCTAACCGTTATCAATAGTTCATTACTGCATGGCACAGTACCTGATGCACTAAAAGTGTCAGTCATTAAACCTTTACTTAAAAAGTCAGACCTAGACCCACACATACTAAATAACTATAGGCCTATTTCAAATTTAACATTTCTCTATAAAATACTAGAAAAAGTAGTCACCAGTCAGCTTCAGTCACACCTTACGCATTACAATTTATTTGAGAAATTCCAGTCTGGCTTTCACACTGGTCATAGTACAGAAACGGCACTAACACGGGTTGTAAATGACATTCTGATATCCTCTGATGAAGGAAATTCCACTGTAATTATGTTGTTGGACTTAAGTGCAGCATTTGACACCATTGACCATTCTATTTTACTGCACAGGCTAGAAAACGATGTTGGGCTTACAGGCCCCGTGCTCACTTGGTTCAGTTCTTATTTATCAAATCGATTCCAGTATGTACAGAAATGTGCAGACAGTACTCCATCATTATACACAGAAGTTCAATATGGTGTCCGCAGGGCTCAGTACTGGGACCTTTACTGTTTTCACTTTACATGCTTCCACTGGGATCTCTCATTAGGAAACATAATGTTAATTTTCACTTGTATGCAGATGACACCCAGTTATACCTTTCATTTAAATCAAATGAAGTTTCTCCGATGTTGTCTTTAATTAGTTGTGTTAGTGAATTAAAGGAATGGATGAATGAGAACTACTTGTCTTTAAATACAGATAAAACAGAGATGTTAATTGTTGAGGGAATGACGCTGATCACAGCAATATTTTGTCGTCATTTAACTCAGTTGGAATCCCAATTAATTTTACTGAATCAGCCCGCAATCTAGGAGTTATCTTTGACTCTAGCATGTCATTTAAAGCACATATTACAAAGTCGTCCAAAAATGTTTTTCCATCTTAAA